>NC_141996.1:53732813-54036313 GCF_049901715.1 Pseudonaja textilis
TGAAGTTAGTGAGGTGTTTTTATTATTTATTATTAATTATTTATTAAAAATTATTTATTTTTTATCACAGTTTTTTAAATCACGGTTTATTTTCTGGCCAAATTTTGCCGGGGAGAAAGCTCGCCCTCCTCGCGCCTACCTCTCCTCCTGCAAGTGGCCCGGCTGGATGAGGCAGGACTGGAAGGCAGAAGCAGCAGCGGCGGCAGGGGCAGCGGTGGCAGGGGCAGAAGCAGCAGCAGCAGCAGCGGGAGCAGAAGTGGTGGTGGGGGCAGCGGCGGCGGGGGCAGAAGCAGCAGTGGTGGCGGGGCAGAAGCGGCGGCGGCGGGGGCAGAAGCGGCGGTGGCGGGGCAGAAGCGGCGATGGGGGCAGCGGCGGCAGGGGCAGAAGCAGCGGCGGGGGCAGAAGCAGCAGCAGCGGCGGGGGCAGAAGTAGCAGTAAGCGGGGGCAGAAGCGGGGCAGCGGCGGGGGCAGAAGCAGTGGTGGGGGCAGAAGTGGCAGCGACAGCGGGGTCAGAAGTGGCAGCGGGGGCAGAAGCGGCGGCGGGAGCAGCAGCGGTGGGGGCAGAAGCGGCAGTGGGGGCAGCGGCGGCAGGGGCAGAAGCGGCAGCGGCGGGGGCAGAAACAGCAGCGGCGGCGGGGGCAGAAGCGGCAGCGGGGGCAGAAGCAGCGGTGGCGGCGGGAGCAGAAGCGGCAGCAACAGCGGGGGCAGAAGCGGCAGCGGCGGCAACAGCAGGAGGTGGCGCTCTGACGGCATCCACCTTTTCTCTTGCTTGGCCTGGAGCTCGCCTCGCCCTGCCTCGCGCCTGCCTCTCCTCCTCCTCCTCGCTGGCTCTGGCACGAAGGTTTGGGGTGGGCACTGGGCCACATTACGAGGCGACCTGGGCCGCATGCGGCCCGCGGCCCGCGGGTTGGACAAGCCTGTTCTAAATTAACAATATCGACAGCATATAAAGAAAATCTGTATAAGATGTTTCATAGATGGCACTTTGCACCAGCAAAACTGGTGATGTTTAAAGATGTTTAAAGATAAATCAGCAAAATGCTGGAAGTGCCACCACACACCCAGATCATATTACCATATGTGGTGGACATGCGTAGAAGCTAAAAGATATTGGTCAAAAATACACACATGGTTGGAAAAAATGATAAAGCAACACATAGATTTGAAACCGGAAATATTTTTATTAGGGATGAAAAAACATACTTGATTATCCATATATTAACAACAACTAGGATTGCATTTACTCAGAACTGGAAAAGCTATAAAATCCCGGCAGAGTGAAAAGTGGCTGAGAAAAATTTGAATGTGCAGAGATGAATAAATTAACATTGGTAATTAAAAAGAAGAAGAAACTTAATACTATAAGATATGGGATACATTTTACCAATGGTTGGAAAATAAAACAAGTTAAAATTGAGTAGATTAATACATAGAGAAATAAGTGAATATTGATATAGAGGTGATAAATGTAAGAGATGATTTATAAAGGAAATGTGATTGTTGTTATATTAGTAAGAAAAATATGAAACTACAATTGTTAGCACAAGATATGTACCCAGTCAACACACTGTTTAAAGGAAAGATGGATTTCTTGTGAATTGTTGTTACATTAAGCACACTATATGAGGAATATCTATACCATGACCACATGTTCATTTGGTTACTCTGGAGGACAAAAAAATAGGCTCGGGTTAAAGGCCAATGATTTTAGGATACAGAAGAACATGCAGTTGTATAGACCCTATTTCTCTCACAACATACAAAAGTTTTGTATTTATTACGATGTTTACTATGTCTAAAATATTTTGCTTAGTGGAAAAAAAAGTTTGCAATTGCTTGAGCTGAAAATATGTTTTCTGAAGAGACAGAAAGGAGCAGCTAATCTAACACAATGCCACCAGCACATGATGCCAGCCATACAGTAATAAAAAGGCTAGAGATTTATGATTTCAATGGGGGTGCATGTCGGAGTCCTGACAGGTGCTTGGTTTTACTGGAATAAGTACAACAAACAAGTTTGATACATTCTTTTATATTTATTCACACATTTTACTAGCCAGACTAGGGAACTAGCTTATATAACTAAAAACTTAGTCATGGCACATTTCACACTTAGGATTTAATTTGAAAACAAAAATGTTCCTGTAGAGTTAAATTATAATGATCTGACTATCACTTGCCTTACAAGGAACAGCTTACATAAAGGGACAGCTTTTGAAAAAATATTACTGTGGTTATATTGTAAATAATAATATGACTTCGGTATTATTATTAGTAAAGGACATGGAGTAAATCCAGGGTGTTCAATGGATATTAAGAAGTGTTCTAGACCATGAAAAATGGCATTTTTAGCCAAACAGTAGGCAAGTATGAAAGAATATGTTGACACCTGGAGGAAATCTCAGCAGCCAATATAAATATTAAATGAAAGTTCATTTTAATTGATATTCTATAGTTGGCTGTGAATGCCTGACTCTATAGCTACAATTTGGAGGACTTGCCATCAGTAGCTCTTAAAATTGCTTTGCAATCAAGATCACTGTGGATTGCTCCCACTTCTGAAGCCTAGTTGGATAGTCCTGCACCCCACTCCTTAGCTTAGTTGCTAGAGGGCCACACACTAACGCAAAATGTATGTGCCTCATCTTTACAGTGACCTTTAATTCACCTTAAGTTCTGCAAAAAGAATCAACTGGAAATAGGAAAAAAATACCTGTTGAAAATACTGGAATTAATGGATCAGTGGCCTTATTCTAAGGCAGCTTCTTACTATATTTTATTGTTTAGATATGACAGGATAAAGCAGTATGTTCTACTTTGATAGAGATATGATATTTAATAATAAAACTGCAATATTATGTGCTATGTACTAGTCAACTATTAAAGTTTACTAATAAATTATTTATTAGTACATTTATAACTTTAATAAATAAAGTAGTTTTGTCTATGGAGATTCTCAGTCATCCAGGTCATGGTTGTCCCAAAGGTGCTTTTTCATGAGGCAACTGGACTTTCTGGTTTTTCTTTGAAGACATTTTGCCTCTCATCCAAAAAGCTTCTTCAGTTCTGACTGGATGGTGGGGAATGGAAGGATTTGTACTCCTTACAGACAGCTGGTCATTTGCATTATTTTAGTGAGTCATTAAGGCCACCTGGAGGTTTATCTATCTTGTCAGGGTCACCTGAATGGTACAAATGAGCATGCAGCCTTCTTGGAACTGTTGAAAGGACCATGTTATAATTGGAGATAGATGATGTTATATCCCTCCCCCCTCTGTTGAGAGAGGGCTGTTTGACATAGATGGCCTGTTTGACCCATCTTTCAAATCAACAGTCTTCTCTGTCCAAATGTAGACTTTACTGTTTTCAAGAGTGACCTTTGTCTTTTAAATGCAGATGGACTGCTGAATCTTATCCTGATAGGTTTGTTCTTCTGTGTTGTGCCATGTGTTTTTGAAGTGGTGTTGGCTCCCTGCATTGTACTGCATATACCACATTGCTCAGCTTGTGTCTGGGTGTTTTATCCTTGGGGTGGACAAGTTTCTGCCTTAGTGTATTCTTGGGTTTGAAGTGTGCCCATATGTTGCGTTGGCTGAAGGTCCTCCTGAGATTTTCCGATATTCCTGCAACATATGAAAGGTTGTCTGCAAGGCTTTAAATCCTTCCATTCCCCACCATCCAGTCAGAACTGAAAAAGCTTCTTGGGTGAGAAGCAAAACTTCTTCAAAGAAAAACCAGAAAGTCCAGTTGCCTCTTGAAAAAGCACCTTTGGGATAAAGTAGTTTTGTTTTGTTTAACTGTATTAAACTGTATTTTTTCTTCTTTTTTCTACTCTTAAGGACTGTTTCATATAATGTTGTTATTTTGGTGTATCTTGGTATTTTGCTTATATTTTGTTTTCTTCTAAAATAAATCTTTATTTTAATATATAATACAAGTAGACACAAGTATAGGACTGCCAAAAAAGTAAACAAATGCTACTTAAACAAGGTTTCCTTTGCCAAATTACATCGTGGCTTACTATTTTATACTTACTTATATCATCTCAAGGGATTTCAAGTTGTCTCAGAAACTGTTTTTAAAAATTTAAATAATTGGTAAGATGATTTCAGCAAGAATAAAAAACTATTACCTTGAGGAATATGATTTCACTTGTAAAATTATCAAAGTTTTCAATAGATATTTTGGTGAAATTGGCTAATATTTTGCACGCTATCCTGATACAGATCAAAATTAGAGTGATCTCCATAATCGAAATCACTTGAAACACAGCATTTGAAATACAGATCTAAGCAAAATGGAAGCTAACATTCAAGAAACAATTTTAAATGTTCAATGTTGCTAAATCCCATTCCCTCCCCACCCCACTAACCTGCTTTCCCGCTCCGTTCTCCTCTGCAAGGCAACAAAAGAAGACCCAGCCAATCAGCTGGGACTTGGGAAGCAGATAATAGATGGTAGATGGTAGAGAGCAGATGCCAGAGGTGGTATTTGCCGGTTCTCTGAACTACTCAAAATCAATCTATCTATCTATCTATCTATCTATCTATCTATCTATCTATCTATCTATCTATCTATCTACCTACCTACCTACCTACCTACCTACCTACCTATCAATTTCATGTATTCATAACTATGTTTATACTTATACCTGTAATCTTATAATTGCTTGACAAAATAAAAAAACAAACAAACAAATAAAAAAATGTCTGGCTTTGTATTCTCTATTGCAACCCCAAAGAAATTTAGTAAAAAGATTTTGAGTTTAGCAATATAAAATTTTAATTAAAAAGCTCAGTTTTCCACATTCACCAATTAATGAATTATTAATGTGATAGCAGAACTTCATCCACAAAAGCAAATAAGACAATCAATCACAATGTAGGTAGGAAGACAAATTTGGTTACTGAAAGTACTTCTTTCCAAACACCAGCTGAGGGTCTGCCACGCCAATCAGCTAAGAGGATCAAGAACAGAAAAGCGCAGGGGCAGGTGGGAGGGCTGATCCTGTGCTTTTCTCTTCTTTCTCCTCTCAGCTGATTGTTGGAGCTTTTTTTAACTACCCATTTGGCCAAACTGGTAGCAATTTTTGCTACCAGTTTGACTGAATTGGGCCGAAATGGTAGCATTTCACCACTGATCTGTACAGGGGTGGGATTCAAATAACAACCGGTTCTGTGGGTGTGGCTTAGTTGGTGGGCATGGCTTAGTGGTCATGTGACCGGGTGGACGTGGCTTGGTGGTCATATTATTGGCTGGGCATGGCCAACTCAATATCACTCATATCGAGGCACGCATCTCCTCACCTGGCCTCTCATGACTGTGGGGATGCTGCAACAGTCGTAAGTGTGAAAAATGGTCATAAGTCACTTTTTTCAGTGCCATTATAACTTTGAATGGTCACTCCACACAAGCAAAGTACCAGCAAAGGAGGGGGAAAAAACTCCAGAGACGTTCCTGAGACAGGAAGTCTAGTCCTGCCAAGAATGAAATCAGCTTTTTAAACTATACTAACTGTATATTATATTAGTAATATTTTATCTTGTCATTCAGTAAGGAAGCTGGCTTTCTGGCATTCTTCAAGAATTCAAACAGAATCAAGAATCATGGATGTCAGTTCACCACACTGCAAATGCAGGATGTGTCACATTGATTGGAGAAGGATATTAGCACATATGTCACTGTGAACATAGGCACACAGTCCAAACTAGCAGCTTCATGAGTGTTTAAAAGATCCATCAAGCTCTGATGTGGTACAAAGTAGAAAAAGTCGTAATGTATATAGTTAGAGATCATTGAAATGAATCGTTGTACTGTAATTTCCAGTGTATTAAACAATTATTTCTGCTTCTGGGGCAAACATACGATAAGCTCTTGTAGCATACTACAAGATCGTGGCCAAATTATGTATGTATTTACTTATACATTTGGGGAGGGGGGTTCCCTTTCTCACTAGGAGTTCTAGGAGATACATGTAATACTATTTTGCACAGCTTTTTTTCCATACAAACCTTGTTATGAGGCTGAGCCGAGGCAGAATGCCTGGCTCAAAGTCACCCATTAAACTGTCTTGACTCAGAGAGGCTAAACCTGAGTTTTTCCAGTCACAGTCCAGCAATTTAATCATGACACCTCCTTGACTCAATATTTGTCATGTTGCCATTCCTGTTTTATTTAATGCTTAACACAGGGGTGGGATTCAATTTTTTTAACAACTGGTTCTGTGGGCATGGCTTAGTTGGTGGGCATGGCTTGGTGGTCATGTGACTGGGTGGACATGGCTTGGTGGTCATGTGACTGGCTGGGCATGGCCAATTCAACATCACTCACATCGAGGCACACATCTCCTCGCATGGCCTCTTGTGACTGTGGGGATGCTGCAACAGTCGTAAGTGTGAAAAATAGTTACAAGTCACTTTTTTTCAGTGCCATTGTAACTTTGAATGGTCACTCCACACAAGCAAAGTACCAGCAAAGGAGGGAAAAAAAACTCCAGAGAAGTTCCAGAGACAGGAAGTCTAGTCCTGCCAAGAATGTAATAAGGGTTAATGGAGAAGCAGTTTCTGTAGGCAATACCAGAATGTTTTCTTCCTGCCTCCCTTACAGGATTAGGCCAGTAATTTCTTCTAACAACCAGTTCTTTGAACTGCTTAGAATGTTAACAACAGGTTCTAGTGAATAGGTGTGAACTGGTAGAATCCCACTCCTGGATCTGTACCCAACATGGTGTCTGCCAGGTCTCATTGTTTAAATGGGGTCTTGTCTCCACAACTCAGTATGACTGTGGTGCTCCTCGACAAAATATCCATCACATTGTGTCCAAATGTCCATCAAGAGCTTACAATGGCCCAATGTCTGATTTTTTTCAATATAGACCACCCTGTCCTTGAATGGCGGGGTGGAGTGGACATTAACATTTGAGCTACCATAACTACTATAAGTATTTGCCATATGCTAAATAAATAAATTTCAATCTACATAAGAAGCAAAAGGTACATTGATCTCCACTGCTCGTCTAATGGAATTGCTGAACTCATTCCATTGCAATCAGTTCAGGTTTCCTCACTGTTTGTACAAAACTTCACAACCAGAGCAGGAGGCAATCAGGAACTGGCATAATGAGAGATGCTTCAATACTGACCTCACTACATTGGCACCCTGGACAGGCACAGTGGCAAAGTTTGACATCTGGAATAGATTCAGAAGAATCAAAACTGATTAGCTGTTCCGGAGTTGTATAGATTTATTACTTCTATTGTGCAGGATGTTTTTTTTAGGGGTATGGGGTTTCAGGAGAGTTGGTAAGAATAGTTCACACTGGGAAGGACCTCCTTCAATATGATCAAGCTTTATGAATTTCCTGCAGCAGGATGAGCCTTTCTATCTTTCAATACCCTTACTCCAATTTTGGCAAGCATTTCTGAGAACCCAGAAATTTTGGCAAGTGACACATAGAGGTTTCAAGGCCATAGGAAGAACTTCAGTGAACCAAATTGCATTGCTTCTTTGCCTTGGCAAATAGAACCAAATACTTCCTGCCTTGCAAATCTCTTTGGCAAATTAGGTCAAAGCAAGAGAGGCTCCTCAAATTGAATCTACCAGTTTTTAATGTCCAAAATAACATATAATGTCAACAGAAGGATTGTTTGCCAAAAGTTCTGGGAGAATGCTTTAGTTTATCAATGTGGTGACTACATATATCTTATCATAATCCTAATCAGAAAAGCAGAAATTTCAGTGTAAATTTGTTTACACTGTTTACCTCTGCAAATATCATCATTTGGCGTAGGGGGTAGATAATCAGATGAAACTAACAGATTTAATAGATAATCAGAGTTGGAAGGGACCTTGTAGGTCATCTAGTCCAACGCCCTGCCCAAGCGGGAGACCCTACACCATTTCTGACAAATGGCAGTCCAATCTCTTCTTGAAGGTCTCAACTGATGGCGCTCCCACAATTTACAAGGGTAGGCTGTTCCGTTGGTTGATTGTTCTCACTGTCAGAAAGTTTCTCCTTATTTCCAGGTTAAATCTCTCCTTGTTCAGTTTCCATCCATTATTCCTTGTCTGGCCTACAGGCGCTTTAGAAAATAGCTTGACCCCTTCCTCCCTGTGGCAGCCCCTCAAATATTGGAAGACTTCTATCATGTCTCCCCTGGTCCTTCTCTTTACTAGACTATTCAAGCCCAGTTCCTGCAACCGTTCGTTGTATGTTTTAGCCTCCAGTCCCCTAATCATCCTGGTTGCTCTTCTCTGTACTGTTTCTAGAGTCTCAACATCTTTTTTATAATGTGGTGAACAAAACTGGATGCAGTACTCTAGGTGTGGTCTTACGAAGGCTTTATAGAGTGGTATTAGTACTTCCCTTGATCTTGATTGTATCCCTCTGTTAATACAATTTAGGATTGCATTAGCTTTTTTGGCTGCTGCTGCTGCATACTGCTGGCTCATATTTAGCTGGTTGTCCGTTAAGACTCCAAGATCCCTCCCAGTTACTGCTATTGAGCCTGGTTTCACCCAGTCTATATGTGTACTTTTGGTTTTTTGTGCCTAAGTATAGGACTTTACTTTTCTCTACATTGAATTTCATTTTGTTAGATATGGCCCAGTGTCCTAGTCTGTCAAGATCCATCTGGATCTTGAGCCTATCTTCTTGGGTGTTAGCTATTCCTGCCAGCTTAGTATCACCTGCAAATTTGATAAGTTCCCCTTCTATTCCCTTATCTATGTTGTTAATGAAGTTATTGAAGAGTACTGGGCCTAAGATGGAACCTTGTGTCACCCCACTGCTTACTTCCCTCCATGTAGACTTAGACCCATTAAGGACTACTGGTTGAGTATGGTTTGCCAGCCAGTTGCGAGTCCATCTAGTGGTGGTGCTATCTATTCCACTTTTTTCTAGCTTACTAAGAAGTAGGTTGTGGTCTACTTTGTCAAATGCCTTGCTGAAATCTAAATATATTATGTCCACACTATTTTGCTAGTCTACTAATTTAGTCACTGTGTTGAAGAATAAAATAAGATTGGTTTGGCATGATCTGTTTTTAAGAAACCCGTGCTGACTGCTAGTTATTACTTTACTTGTTTCTAGATGTTGGCAGATCTGTTTTTTTATTATCTTTTCCAGTATCTTCCTGGCTATTGATTTTAGGCTGATTGGTCTATAGTTTCCTGGGTCTGTTTTTTCTTTTCTTTTTGAAGATGGAAACCACATCAGCTCTTTTCAGTCCTCTGGTAGTTCCCCAGTGCTCCAGGATTTTTGAAAGATATGGTGCAGAGGTTCTGAGATGGCCTCTGCCAGCTCCTTTAAAACTCTGGGATGTAATCCATCAGGTCCCGGTGATTTGTTTTCATCAAGATCAGACAGGTGTTCTCTAACTATTTTTTTTGCTTATTTTAACTTTTATTTCTGGTCTGTCTTTTACAGTTACGTTTTTGGTGGGTTGAGCTATAGTTTCTTTTTGCATGAAGACAGATGCAAAGAATGAGTTAAGCAGTTCTGCTTTCTCTCTGTTGCCTGTTATTACCTTGCCATCTTCTCTCTTTAGTGGACCGACTGTTTCCTTGATTTTTTTCTTGTTATTTATATGATGGACAAAACTTTTTTTTTATTATCTTTGACTTTTGTTGCAAGTCTTCGGTCATTCTGAGCTTTTGCTATCCTGACTTTTACCTTTGCAGATTCTGGCTATCTGCTGATATTCTGCCTTAGTTGTATGTCCTTCTTTCCATTTTTTGTACTTGTCCTTTTTATCTTTCAATTTGCCAGAGAGATCTTTGTGCAGCCATGCTGGTTTCTTTTTGGATTTCTTGTTTTTCTTTCTCAGTGGCATTGTGCTGGTCTGGGCTTCTATGATCATACTTTTTAGAGTTTCCCAAGATTCTTGAGTTGTTTTTCCCTTTAGGATTTTCATCCATGGAATCTTTCCCAAGTTCTCTCTGAGTGTATTAAAATCAGCTATTTTAAAATCAAAGACTCTGGTGTCATTATGTTCTGTTGCTTGTGTTTGTATTATGTTGAATTCTAGTATGACAAGGTCACTCTCACCCAAGGTTCTTGCAGTTTCAACTCCCTCTATCACTTCTTCTCTGTTTGTAAGAATTAAGTCCAGTATAGCTGTCCCTCTAGTTTCACCCTCTACCTTTTGGACAACAAAGTTGTCAGTTAGGTTGGTTAGGAATTTGTTTGATTTCTCATTTGGTGCAGAATTAGTTTTCCAACTGATATCAGGATAATTGAAGTCTCCCATTACTATTGTTGTGTGTTTCCTGCATATGTTTGTTAGTTGTCTGGCAAAAAGGACATCTATATTTTCTGCTTGATTGGGTGGCCTATAATATACACCTATGGTCATGTCATTCTTTTTTTCTTTTATATTGACCCATATGCATTCTAGGAGGTTTTCATCTTTGGTTTCATGCATTTCTGTAGCAATATAGTGGTCCTTTACATACAGTGCAACTCCACCTCCTCTTTTATGGGGTCTGGTTTTTTTGAATGGTTTGTATCCTTCCACCAGTATGTTCCAGTTGTGGGTTTCATCCCACCAAGTTTCTGTTATTCCAACTATATCATATTTACCATCATGTATTCGTAGTTCAAGATCACCCTGTTTGTTCCCCAGACTCTGTGTATTTGTATATAGGCACTTGAGATCTTTATATCTGACACTGTGTTTACTGTCTTCATAACCTGTGTTGTGCCCCTACTTTCTTGCCACCTGTTTGATTAGTGCACATGGTATGGCACTGACTATTAAATGCTTGGTTTTGGTTGGCATCAAGGTTTATAATCCTACCTTCACAAACATCTATTTTGCATGCACTGGTATTCTTATTAGTTTTTGGTTGCTGGGGACAGAAATGTTCTGAATCCATTAATTCTCTGTTCCCCGCTGTTCAGTTTAAATGTTTATCCAGAAAATCTGTGAATTTAATGCCAAGTAACTCAGTCCCTTTTTTTGATGGATGCAAACCATCTCTTTTGTACAGTTTTTCATTGGACCAGCTGCAGACATCATGACTAATAAAACCAAAGCCTTCCCTTTTACACCACTCCTTTAGCCACACATTAAACTCTGCTACATGCTGCCCTTTCCCTTTTTGTTCCTTGTATACTGGTAGAACCTCCGAAAAGATAAGCTTACAGCCCATATTATTAAGTTCATATCCCAAGCTCTGGAAGTCTTTCTGAACAGAAAGTACATCCTTCTGGGATAGATCATTTGTACCAAGATGTATAATAGCACCAACATCACAGTCCTTGCTAGCATTCTTGACTATCTTAAGCTTCTTGTCTCTGCTGGCAGTAGCACCTGATAGACACATGACCTCTTTCAAAACCTCAGTATCCTTTCCTAAATTTACATCCCTTACAATTGAGTCCCCAACCAGAAGGTGGCTTCTCTTTTTGGATGTCTTGCTCTTCTTGTGTGACTGGTGCATAATACCTGATTCACACTTTCTCTTTTCCAAAGTAAGTTCTTCTTCTGGGACCATGATCCCTGGCTTACTTGAGTTATCATTATCACAAATACCTTGACCTGTCACTTTAGTGTCCTTATTAAGATCAGCAAGGGCAACTAGTTTAATGGATTGATTAAAGGTTCTGTTTTCCTCTATTTCTGTAAGATTGGCTTATAGTTGACAATAGTATTTGGGCTTGCATACCAAGTACGAGTGATATTTGAATAATATTACAGATAGTGAGATAATAATGGGATGCATAGAACTCTGTGTGCAAGAAACACAAAAATAGCATGAATGAGGTAAATATAATGTCAACAGAAGGACTATTTGAAATACTGTAAGTACAGTCAAAAGTTCTGGGAGAATTCTTCAGTTGATCAATACAGTGACAACATCTATCTTAGCATAAAAAGACACAACAGAAGTTTCAATGTAAATTTGCAATGATACTATGTTTACATCTGCAAATATCCACATTTGGCATAGGCAATAGATAATCAGACAGATCTTGAAACATTTACTGAAAACTAGTTTAATGAATTTATTAAAGATTCTATTTTCCTCTATTTCTGTAAGATTGGCTTATATAGGCTAGCTGATAACAGTATTTGGGATAGCATACCTAGTATGAGTGATATCTGAGTATGCAAGAAAGACAAAAATGGTGTGAATGAGTTGAATAGTCTGAACTACTAACCTCCGACATGTTTGTCCAAATGTGGCCTTCAGTGAAAAAAGTTGTAACTCATGTTGATTCTGAAATATTAGATATACATATTCATTCTTTAGAAATTATGGCTTTTACAGTGAAGATAGAAGTAATCTCTTTTAATATGAATCAGATCTATCTACAATGGAATAGTAATGTCTCCTTTCAGCATCAATAATTCTTCCAGGCAAAAATGAATTATTCAAGATTATAGCAATATAGGAACAGCCTCTTATGTTAAATAACTGTTTATATCTTGCATTATATACACCAGCACTTGTTCTTTAAACCTAGATCTTCTCTATACAAAGTATTTAATAATTTTGTTTTTCTGTTTTAAATTATTATCACAATTCAAAGACAAAATGAACACCAGAGAAATAACACTTGGTGGATCTAAAGAATAATAGTTATATACTGTTCCAGAAAATTGCCAAGATGAACCTTTAACACTGCACAACACATAGTTTATTTGGAAACAGACAATATTATCCAAAGGAATATGCAAAGAACTGCCCACATGCATAAAAGTGGATGGAAACTAATCATGGAGAAAGGCAACCTGGAATTAAGGAGAAAGTTCCTAACAGTGAGGACAATTAACCAGTGAAATGACTTCCCTTAGAAGTTGTGGGTGCTTCATCACTGGAGGTTTTTAAGAAAAGACTGGACAGCCACTTGTCTGAAATGGTATAGGATCTCCTGCTTGAGCAGGGGGCTGGACTAGAAGACCTCCAAGGTCCCTTCCAGTTCTATTCTATTCCATTTTACATCTTTCAGAATAAGCAGAAACTGATGGTACATGATGGGTTCAGAATCATACAGCATTAAATTTGTTTTGTTGTTATGTTGGTAAACCATAATAGCCATTTAATATTTACATATGTATTTATTATACAATTTTGTATGGCCACTCAACTCACATATAGGTAACTCCAGGCAGCTTACAACATTAAAAATGACACATAACACACACACAAACACCCAGGACAGCAGCAACACAGTCAATCAACCACCTGATTGATCCATTTCCATTCATCATTCCCAAGCCCACACACAAAACCATGTCTTCAGGGCCTTTCAAAAAAGCAAGATGATGGAGGCCAATAAGCACAGATTCCAAATTTGGAATTAACTTAACAAAATGTTAAAGCAGCTTGAAGTAGAAGGCTTTAATTAATTTAACTCACAATTTCCCAAGCAGTCATAGGTGAAGTTACCCTACAATAAAAAAGAAAATGATTATTATCCATTTTTTGCTCTCCTTTCATCCTTAAATTTGGATAATTATGGATAAGAAGCCTTATCGTGTATTATTTATAATTCACACTTGTGAATTATACATGTTATTTGGTATATGTATATAAAAATCTTATGCCTATGAAGATACTGGTATATAAAAAATCTTCATATATCTAGATGTTTTGCTTGGGTATGATCTAGAGGAAAAGCTATCCTGGACCTAATTCTTACTAACTGAGAAATGATAGAGGGAGTTGAAGTTGAGCTTGAATAAGAGTGACCGTGTCATATTAGAATTCAATATATTGCAAACACAAGCAATAGAATATAATCCAACCAGTGTCTTAAACTTTAAAATAGCTGATTTTAACAAACTCAGAGCCCAAGCAAAATTTCATGGGATAAAAATCCTAAAGGGGAAAACATTAGCCAGCAAAAACAGATCATGCCAAACTAATCTTATTTCATTCTTTGACAAAGTGACTAAGTTAGTAGACAAGCAAAATATTGTGGCCATCGTATACTTAGATTCAGCAAGGCATCTGACAAAGTAGACCACAGCCTACTCCTTGGTAAAGCAGAAAAATGTGGGATAGACAGAATCACCACCAGATGGATTTGTAACTGCTGACAAATTGTACTCAATGAGTAGTCCTTAATGGTACCATATCTACATGGGAGGGAAGTAAGCATTGTGGTACAATAAAGTTCCATCTTAAAGCCAATACTCTTCAATATCTTCAAAAATGACTTAGATTATATATCTTTTCTCCTCTCATGATGAGTTTTGGATCTAATGAACCTGGAGCAAAGAAAGAGAATACTTTTAAGTAAATGGAAATAAAGAAAAGGAAACAGAATATGAGTCTGTTACCTACTTTTAAAAATCTCCTCATTCTAATAATGAGATGATATTTCTACATGGTCTAGATCATTCTGGTTCTCAATGGTTCTCAATCAGGGGTCATATGGCCTCTGAGGACCCTAGGATATCACAAGAGGGCTTCAGACAGAAAATATGTAACCAATGGGACCACCGAAAAGCACGTGTATTAAACTGAAACTAGTGTCTTGTTGATGCCCAAAACACACCGGTTATTGTTTTGTACCTGTGTCCGCTAATGACACAGGACCGGACAGGGAAGGCATAGGAGAGAAACAAGGCTGGAAGGAAGCCACGGGCAAAAAAAAGTTTAGACGCACTGGCCTAGTTTTAACAACATACTTAAGGATTGAATTTACTGGTATGGCTACCAACGGATCATGGACCTTCTCTTTGTTTTTCTGTTAGCTTTCTTTGTTTTTGGTCACATTTAGTATATTTATGAAATGAGCATATACAGAATTGCTATATAGTTCTTGTATTTTTCCCTTTTTTATTGTGATAATAGAAAAGCATACAAATTGTACTAACATTATCAGTAAAACAGTATTATCTTTTAATTTGTTCACTGTTATTATTAAATTAATGGTAAAAAAAATTCCATAAAGTATGGAAAGTAAATTGTTATTGGAATAACAATAATTGTAAATTCTATAAATGAAATACTATAAAATTTGACCATGTTCCTTACCCCGTAGGTCCAGCTATAAATCTTTGGATTATACAGAAATGTGATAAAACAATTTAAAACAAAATTATATATTCAGAAAACATCATATCTTTCTCTTTGGGGGAAAAATTGGACAGATATATGAATGCTAAAATTTAAATTTCTCCTTTCAAAGACTTAAAAAATCAAGTGAACTTGAATCATATCTGTAATTAGTTTGCCTTTTTTGTTCTTATTTATTGTATTACATTTTATTTTCCTTTTTTCATATGTGGTGAACTGTTTATTTTTATTTATATATGTTTGCTTGAAAATTGATTTTTTAAAAAAAACATATATAAATGATTTTTTTCTGCAGCCCAATCATTTCCTACATTTTACAGCATTAAGATTTCAGCAGGAACAGATAATCATTCTTGAGATGAATCCAAAGATAAATTGAAGGGTGAAGTTCTTCATTCTATCCAGTAACTGAGGCTAAAATAAATGCACAATGAAACTGCAACCACAGATGAACACATTTTTCTACTAGTTGAAAGTTATAGTATCATATCTTCCTAGGCAACTCTGCATTGGCTTCCAGAAGGAACTGAATAGGGAAAAATACAGGTACGGTACATCATAGACATGTTGTATCCATTTATATGGATGTTCATGAATGAGTTCTAATAGCAGAACAGAATGCATTAGATCAGCTTTTCTCAACCTTTTGGCTGTGGAGGAACCCTTGAAATATGTTTCAAGCCTTGGGGAACCCCTGCACAGAATGCTACAAAATTATATTTGTTTCATATGTGTAAGAATTTATATATGTATTAACAGTGTTCTTAAGCTAAAAATAAAAGGCACGTGTGCACCTGTTGCCACTGGTGGCTGAACCACCCCAGCCCTAGATCTCCTGAATTTGCCCTGGGATAGAGCCGCCTCCCCCAAACTACTGTGCCTGCAGAAAGGCAAGTGGACAGATTCAGAACATAGGGGTATCTCTCCCTCCCTCCCTCCCCCTCCCCCTCCTTCCCACTCTCTTTCTCACCACCTGCTGCTCCTCCCTCCTCTTCCTCCCTTCTCAGCTCAGCTCACTCCTATTCTTTCACTCTTCATACCTCAACTTATGCTTTGCTTACCTCCCCCTATTCATAACTATGTTTTTACTGGTATGTGCACAATCCCCACCCTGCCTGCATCTGTGCAGCTTTGGTGGGCCCACCCAGTGTTGGAGGTTGGAGGGGTTTTGTTCAGTGTCTGCTTTTTTAAAATCAACATGATCCCACAGGTAATTCCTGATGACCATTTATGGAAGCCTGGCTGAGAAACCCTGTATTTAGAAGAAAAAGAAGAGCCTGGGGGTGGAGTCAAGAGAGGAATCAGCATTATGGTCCCATAAACACAACCAACTTTCGCTCCTTGAATTCCCTTAACCCTCATCTATTGCCAGTTTAGTGCTATTAGTTGACAAGATTCTTATGTATAGGCATAAGCAATAAATCAGCTAAACTGGAACAATGTGTGATCCTGATTCTTTAGATACTGCATTGGATAATGGAGTTTGGAGCATTGTCTTAATAAAGTATTGTTTTATAGGACTAACTGCTAAAACAATTCTGCTTCAGGTATTGATGGAGATACAAACTTGTCAAATCAAATTATTATTCATTATTATGCATCATTCATGCATAAATATTGCCCTTTTGTACTCAGAGAAGTAAAATATTGCTTTTAAAATTATTTATTTATTTTGTCTTTTATTTATTTTGTCAAATACTTACAATATAATAGAAATAAGAATAAACATAAGTTTAAATACATAAAATAGGAACTAATAATTGGGGACAATAGGAGAGGAATGGTAGGCACGATTGTGTGCTTATGCACACCCCTTACAAGATCTTCTTGTAGTTTAGAAAAGACATCGATAATATAAAACCTCTCTGGCATGCTGATTCCCTCTCAGAAGCTGTTTGGTACATATCATTTCTTATAATTACATTGCAATGTCCTACCTGTCAATGAATACTTCAGCTTCAACCATAACAACACAAGAGCAAACAATAGATACAAACTCAAGGTTAATCGCACCAAACTTGATTGCAGGAAATACGACTTCAGCAACAGAGTGGTCAATGTCTGGAATACTCTACCTGACTCTGTCGTTTTTTCCCCAACCCCCCCAAACTTTAACCTTAGACTGTCTACTATTGACCTCATCCCTTTCCTAAGAGGTCTGTAGGGGGCGTGCATAAGCACACCAACGTGCCTACCGTCCCTGTTCTATTGTTTCTTTTCTTTTATTTTTATTTTTCTTATATGTATCTACGTATTCATAACTATGTTTTACTTATACCTATTATCTTGTAAGCAATTGACAAACCAAAATAAATAAATAAATAAAAATATAAGATGTAAAGAAAGCTGTGAATCCCCTACCCTCACTTCCCTACTGTGGGAGTGAAACCAAGCTGGGTTCACACACTGCTGCTTACTGTCCACAGAAAGTGACTTTGATCAAAGAATTCACCAATGTGTTTGGTGGGTTGCCTTGCTTAGAGATAGAAAGCAGATACTGAATGCAAACTTGGCAAATAAGGAATATTTCAGAGGCCTCAGCTTTCTCTTTTCTATAAATAAATATTCTTCATCAGTAGATTGGAAATTATACAGCTCATATAAAGGACAGGGGTTGAGACAAGTGTAACAGCGGAAAAAGTGAAGAAATTGGGCTGCATTATCAGACAAAATCAATGGCAAATTGGTTAAATTTTCTGTTGAGATTCCAAGCCTTGTGTGACAACTTTCTCACATAAGACTCAATGTTGACTATAGGAAGCTGAAGGACCAACAGTGAGTTAGTGAATCACAGGTTAGAACAAACTGATTCTAAAGCATAAGCAAATATGCTTGAACAAATTATGTCCATAATCACAGAGCTTATGGTTCAAATAAACTGTAGTGTGGGAAAGAAGTTGAGTCCTCCCTTCACATATTCTTACTTCTATAGCTCAAATAACAAATTAGAATAGGCTCTGGGCTAGGGCTGTCAAACTCCCGGCCCATGGACCTGATGAGTCATGCGCTCCACAACATCCACAACTGGTTTAGCAAAGGAGGGGGAAAGTCCTGATATGTCATGTGACACTGCTGTAATGATATGAGTTTTACACTCCTGCTCTAGGCAAAATTCAAACTGCAACAGGAAACACAAAATGTAATAGGATGCAACATCAATCTGACCTAATCTGAGATCTCTTTGATCCAGAAGAGAAAAAGCTCCCCTCCCACTGCCCGAGAAAAAAATGCACTGTTTGCCATCAACAAATGACACCTCAGTAGCATACCTGAATTGCAAATGTGCTGTGAAGGGTTACTGTAAATGCATTTTGTCAGACCTCTTGGAGGGCAAGGAATTACTACACAGAGACAGCTTGGAAAAGATTTAAGAACGGCTACCTCTGATATTAGCTGATATTATCCTAGTATCATGCTCTCAGAAATAAACTTCTCTACTTCTTCAAGCAACTGCCTGGGTTCTTTCAAACCCAGCTTTCAACAGACCTCATTTTCCTTTGAATAGCACTTATGCTGCATTCTTGGAACTTCTGTGATTTATTTTATTATAAAGCCTTGAAAACAGAGTTATATACTGGTATTAGATAAGGAACTGTAAATCAGATATGGCTAACTTAAACAAAGTATGTGGTTGTCAGAGAATCATTCCCTCTCCCCTATTTTAAATGTCATAATCTAGAATTAAATCTGACAGACAGGACTAAAGCAGAAAAAAACTAAAAATAAAAAAAATGAATGTAACTGAAATTGAAGTAAAACTTTCTCTGCGACACCCTAGATTTTCATTTTTTTAAATGAAAAAAATTCTCATCTGTGGTTTTTACAGAAAGCTAATTCACATTTTTTGGGTTGGGTGGGTATGGAAAATATTTGAGATTTTTTACAGTTACCTTCTAGATCGGGATCGCCAACCTTTTGGACCTCAGGGACCACCATCCCAGGGACCACTAACAGGTTCTGTGGATGTGGCCTAATTTGTGGGTGTGGCTTGGTGGTCATGTGACTGGCTGGGCATGGCTTGTATGTAAATATTATAAATATTTATATAAATATTGAATTTTTATTTAAAAAAGAGCAACTTTTACCCAAAATCAGGCAAAGCAGGCAGGCAGATTGAGTTGCTCACAGAATCATTCAGTGATCTATCTATCTGCCATTGGCTAGCTCAATCTGTCACATAGAATTTGCTTGCAAGCAAACTCATAAAATTTGCTAGCAAGTAAACTCACAAAATTAACTCACAATACACCATCTATGTAAATATTGAATTTTTTATTAAAAAGAGAGAAACCTTTCCCTAAAATCAGGCAAAGCAGGCAGGCAGATTGAGTTGTTCACAGAATCATTCAGTGATCTATCTATCTGCCATCAGCTAGCTCAGTCTGTCACACGAAATTTACTTGTCGTGAGTCTGCACTGAATAATAGAACCTTCAGTCCTAAGGGAGGTTTGGCTGTGCATAAAAGCAGAGCTGAAGATCTAAAGACTAGCTAGAAAGCAAGAAATCTAACCATTTCCTGCTTCCTAGCTAATCTAAATCTCCTGGCACAGCAGAACAGCTGATGGTCGGAAAAAGGAAAAATAGCAATTTAGCAGGCAAGTTTGCCGGGTAAGGAGTGAGTGGGCAGGGAGGGTTCCCACGGGCTACGTGGGCGGCACAGCCATATGTTTCTGCACAGCCTGGATTAATTGCTTTGGGGGGGTGAGATTTCTCTGCAGCCCACCAAAATTTTCTCACGGCCCACCGCTTGGCGACTGCTGTTCTAGAGCAGGGATGTCAAACTCTATTTCATTGAGGGCCTCCTCAGGGTTGTGTTTGTCCTTGGGGTGTGTGTCTGTGGCCAGGGTAGGCATGGCCAACTCAATATCACTACCAGCAAAAATGAGCTCCCCAACTCCATTTTCACCTGCGCCAGCCTACTGCAACCCTCTACCAGCGAAAATAGAGTTCAAGGGGGCCATTCGCAGCCCTTGTGAGCTCCATTTAACTGGCAGAGGCACCATGGGTCGGTCCTTTGCTGTTTCCACGGCAGCCCCATGAGCCAGATCCAGCCCCCAAGCCTTGAGTTTGACACCCGTTATAAAGAAATGCATATTCAAACTCCATTACTTCCAGAGAAATGCATATTCCCCTTTCTATGGAATTATTTGAATAATGATCTCTATCTGGAGTCTTCAGCATCAACTGAGGAATGTATTTCTTATTGATTCTACGTGTAGAATGCCTTCCATGTCTATATATAAAACAGCTTGTTAGAACTTGACTATATTTATTTAATACCCAAGTGTGCAAACTTTCTTGAATCAGTATGTATAAAAAGCAAACTGAACAAAAAAGGTTTGAAAGTTATGGATGAGCTGTGTATGGCTAGGATTCTTGGAACATTATTTAAAAGTCAACATCTCATAAGATTTTAAAAGATCCTACATGACTCTTTACTAGTAGGCTTTAGTCTCTTTCAAGAAAGGAATATTATATTTGATTCTGATTTACCTTAACGTGAAATGTCATCTTTTAGACTGATTCATTTTGCCTTGATGTATACAGCAAAAAAACTTAATAACAAGAGACATCAATATCGAGCATGTGACTCATTAGACTACCATTTTCATCAACTCCAGCCAATAGGATAATGGGAGTTAACTTGAAAACATCTTTAGAAGCCATCAGACTGGAGAAAGCTATTGGACAGCAACAGAAAACTATCTCAGTTATGAGAGGTTACCCAACATATATTCTACGTTCAAGCTTCCCGCCCATCTCTGCTTTAGCAAGGCAGAAAGAAAGCTGTTTGCCCATGCCCTTCTGGGGTTCTGGTCCCGGCGCCAATTCGAGCATGTCCTCCATGGACTGCTAAGAGCCCAAAGTTGGTGGTGCCAAGGCAGCCCATGCCTCCTGCTGCTTTGGGCTCAGAGCTGTAAGTTGCATCCAGGAAGCACTCTGGCAGAGAGAAGCTGCCAAAGTCAACCCTAGTTTGCTGTCTGTTGAAGCTAGGAATCTCAAATACGGATGAGAAATGAACATTGTGAACTTGTAGCCAATGGTAGATCAGCCCCCTGCGGACTCCTAGTCTCTTGAGGAGCCAAGCCAATCACCAAGTTGACAGGACTCCCAGTGATGGGATGAGGTCCTTCAAGCACTTAGTTTGGCCACCTGTTTAGTGGCTCCAGCCAGCGGCTACAACACAAACATTAATTCTTGGCAGCATTTGAGATTCCTAGCTGCAGTTCACTTGTGAGCACCATTGGCCAGGAGAGGCAGGGAAAAAGATGAAGGGGCAGCATGGTCGATGGTGCAGGAGCTGGGCATAGGCAGGCAGATTACAGGCAGCTGGTGGATCACTGGCTTGCTCGCTTAGCTGCTCACCGCCCAGAGCTTGCAGGCAGCGAAGGAAACCCGTGTTGTGACCGCTGCCTCCTGTCTCTGTGCATTGAGGAGGCCAAGCAGCAGCGAGAAGAGCACACACCTCCTGAGCCGGGGGAAGCATCTGCCAGTGATGGCCCCAGGTGAAGATGTTGTGAGTGGGGAGACTCGAGCCCCCTCAGGAGCTGCGAAGTGCTCACTGCCCCTCTGAGAACCCATCAAGCCTCCTCCACCCATGCTTCTCTTCCTCTTCCCAAGAAGCGTTATTTTGGGGGAGACTGCAGGATTGTCCCACCTCCCTGCCAGCCATCTGGTCTTCAGTACATGGGTCTTCGGCCTCTGGACGTCAGATTCCCTCCATCCAGCACCAGTTCAGAAGTTCCTTCCCCCCAGCAGGGAGGGACAGAGAAAGAGAAGGGAGAGGGAGGGAGGAGAAGAGAGAGAGAGAGAGAGAGAGAGGGGAGAGGGAAAGAGAGAGAGAGAGAGAGAACACACACACACACACACACACACACACACACAGAGTGAGGGAGAGAAAGAGAGAGCAACAAGAGACACAGAGAGAGAGGGAGGGAGGGAAAGAGAGACAAAACCCACAAACAGAGAGAGAGGAGAGGGAAAGAGAGAGAGACAAGAGACAGGCACACAGAGAGAGACATAAGGGAGAGAAAGAAAAAAGAGGGAGAAAGAAAAAGAGAGACAAGAGAGAGATGAGAAAGATAGATACCTGTTTCAGGCTGCAGCGATTGCCATAGCCTACTGCTGCCTCTGCGCACACCATTTTCAGCCTCCACATCCCATTTTCAGCCTCCCCACACCTTGTTTTCAGCCTCCATGTGCCCCATTTTTGGGTGGCAGAGATTGGAACAGGCCAAAAATGGGATGCATGCAGAGGCAGCGATAGGCTCTCAATAGACAATCAGCTGCGAGTGCTAATCAGTTTGTACTGAAGCTGAAACTGAAACTGGCTGCTGTTTGCTGCAAAGAGGCAAATTGCAGGGAGGCAGAGGCCAAAGGGCGGGGGGACGGTGAGTGGGTGGGGCCAGTCAAAAGTACTTTGTGTGGAGGGACCATTCAAAGTTACAATGGCACTGAAAAAAGTGACTTATGACCATTTTTCACACTTACGACTGTTGCAGCATCCCCACAGTCATGAGAGGCCAGGCGAGGAGATGCATGCCTCAATGTGAGTGATGTTGAGTTGGCCACACCCAGCCAGTCACATGAACACCAAGCCATGTCCACCCAGTCACATGACCACAAAGCCACACCCACCACCTAAGCCATGCCCACAGAACTAGTTGTTAAAAATTTTGAATCCCACCCTTGGCTGGACCCCTTATCTAATTTGCGAATGATACTAAGCTGGCAGGAATAGCCAACACCAGAAGTGGTATTCAGCAGGTTCTGACCAGTTCTGGAGAACCGGTAGCGGAAATTTTGAGTAGTTTGGAGAATCAGCAAATACTACCTCTGACTGGAGATTTTACAGTATCCTTCCCCTGCCACGCCCATCAAGCCACGCCCACAGAGCTGATTCAGGACTGTCAAACTTGTGGCCTGTGGGCCAGATGTGTCACGCACTGGCCATGTCTGGTTTAGTGAAGGGGAAAAAAAATGATGCATCACGTGATGTTGCCGATACATCATGATACGTCATGCGATGCCGCCATGATGACACAAGTTACCTTCCCACCAAAGTGGTCCCTATTTTTCTGCTTGCATTTTTACATGCTTTTGAACTGCTAGGTTGGCAGAAGCTGGGACAAGTAACGGGAGCTCATTCTGTTACGAGGTGCTAGGGATTCGAACCGCCGAACTGCCGACCAGCTCAGTATCTTAGCCACTGAACCACTGTATCCCAGATAGAATATAATAATAATATAATAAAAGTACAATAATGGTAGGATAGAATAAAATAATTTAAAATATAAGCAAGTAAATGAGATTCAGACTCTTCAATTATCTGCAACATGACTAATGGAAAAGTTAGATCCATTTTTTAGTGTCGTATAAAAATATCTAGTTGCCTTTCATTGTTTAAGCTTCAATTACAATTATTTTTAAGAGAAGAATTGTGATGCTTAATATAGATTCTAAGTGGTTTAAATATTAATAATGTCAGGAAGGTTATTAATTCTCAGAAATACTTTGAAAACATCTGAAGAGCTTATTCAATGAAAGCAAAATCATTTACGTAGCTCTTAAAATCTGACTGTGACTGACAGCCCAGCCATGTTCCATTTAGTTTCTTTCAGGCAGTCAGAAGAAGTGAGGCTATGAAAGCTGGTGGCCTTCTTTTCATTATGTATACAGTCTGTCCATTCATCTTGTTAGAAGTTAAACTCCCCCCCGCTTTCTAGAAAAATGAAATATTTTAGGAAATATTAAAAAGGCAGAATGAGGTATGTTTGTTAAGATTTGTGTCTTCCCTAATTTAACTCAGATTTATGGTGGGAATGACCAGTGTGTGTGTAAATGATGGAGTGGGAAGCACGCCTGAGTTCCCTAGCCATTACAGATTTCTGTGAATCAATGGGCTCTGTAGCCACCTGAGGCCTTCCAGGCTGCAGCAAATTTCTAAGTTCCAGTGTGCCATGTAACTTGTGCCTATGTCCCATTCCCCTGAGGCATCCCCACATTCCCTACCTGGGACTCCATCTGCTTAACAACCCATGAAATCGATTAACAACCACAATTGGGAATGCCAGGTTACGGTCGAGATGCGACAGCTCACTTGCTGACCTCTTTGATCAATGACCAATTGTGGTCAAAAGTCAAGGATTAACTGTATTGTGTTATTTTTTTCTTTTCTTTTTTCTTCCATTCAATTTTGTCTGATATTTGACAAGTCCCTGCAGTTTTCTCAGCAAGGATTTTCAGAAGTGATTTGCCATTGCCTCTTTCCTAGAGTTGAGAGAAAGTGACTGGCCCATGGTCATCCAGCTTCCTTCATGCCCACCGCAGAACTAGAACTCATGATCTCATGGTTTCTAGCCTGATGCCTTAACCACTACACCAAAGGGACTCTCTATGCCGATATTTAAAAAGATATAAAATCATTAATTATTTTGAATAAAGATTTGAAAATAGAAAACCATATTTTCTATGCCATCCTTCAATTTTCTTGCCATGACATTCAATGTATTGGTATGTTTTACCCAGTATTGCCCCTTTTAAACTCATGGCTATATAAAATACATTCTAAAGTTTGCTTTCAGTGGTTTTTAAATTATTGTTTACAGTGTCCAATGGTGCACTTTAATTCCTAAATATTAAATTTTCTTTATAGTATTATTTATAAAGGCTAATTGTAAAAGCATTTAGAACTCTGAAGAAATCAATATTCTTTCTAAATATACAAATAGTAACAATAGCAACATAACATCATTCTATTAAAACAGAAACCGAAGGAAAAGCAGAAATGCAAAAAGTAAATTTTTGACTGATAGTTTTAGAGAATTGCAATAAATAAATTTACATACGGTCTTGATTTATTATAAAAAGGTGTTTGATTCATTGCTACATAATTGGACCACTAAATGTTTGGAAATGTTGAGAGGGGTAAAAACATTAGAATGTTTATAGAAAAAAATGTAGGTATAGTGGCTAAGATTAGAAACCAGAAGACTGAGTTCTGGTCTCACCTTAGTTTAAAAAAAAAACCCTACTGGATGACCTTGAGAGAGTCACTCTCTATCAGTCCTAGGAAGGAGGCAAGGGCAAACCATTTCTGAAATCTTGCCTAGAAAAGTTCAAGGACTTGTTCAAGCAATCATAAGCAGTCAAAAACTAACTTGAACATACATACACAAAAATGGAGGGTCTATCAGCAGAATCACTGAGCAAAACGCTCTCTATGCGAGTGAAGGTTTATTCTCCGAGCGCTTGTTCTTTGGTTTCTGAATGTTTCATTACCAGGTCCTCATAAACAGAAGAACCCTGACATCCCCTAAACTCCTTTGAAGGTGTTACCTGGCTGGTAACGAAAAGTTCAGAAACCAACTCACAAGCTCGGAGAACGAACCTTCACTCTCATCCTACACCTGAGCTACAGATATTCGCCACTATTGCAGCTCTCTGTGTGTTTATCTTTGGAACAAAGGCAGAAAGAAGATCAGGCTGATTATCTGTGTCACTCTTAACATAATCATCCTGTTGGTGAGTGCATCTAACTGCAAGGTGCTTTTGACCAGATTCTGGCAAATCTGGCTGTGCCCATCATGGAATGAAAGCCAATGGTGATGTCTGATCTTTTTGCCTAAATTTCATTGTTTAAAGGTTATGAAAAGCAACGTAGCCCAACTCAGTACAACAATGTTCAATAAAACTGTCTAGCCACATGTTGAGATTTATCTGACAAGAGAGATTTATTGAACATTGTTGTACTGAGCTGAGCTATATTGCTTTATTGTTTTACATAATCTTTTAAATAATCAAAATGCATGAGCAAATTCTCAAAACAAACCAGTGAGTGTGTGATTACTATAATCCTGGAAGGTGGATTATGTGAGTAGATGCATGATTAATGGCCGTGGGAAGCTGCAATGAGTCTTTGCTTCAATGTTTTGAGCAAAGCATCCCTTTGGAGTTCTTTTGTGGAACAATAACCTTTCCCACATACTTCTAAGCACAAAGCAGTTGCGGGATCCAAATCCAAGATCTTCCTAGAAATGCCAGTCATTGCTTAATGACAAGAATTGCAAAACTAAATTGCTTTGCAAAGATCTAAGGCAGGTACATGAGGATGCAAGACCACTGCTGAAATTGTACTTGTAGCACCAGTGAAATTACTTTACTGAGCAGTACAACTTTGAGAGGACATCACAGGATTGATCAAACTTGCAGTGTATTCACTGCCAGTCTCAAATTCCAAAGCAACGTGTAGTGGTTGAGGGGTGTTTGTGTGTGCGCGCGCGCGCGCGTGTGTGTGTGTGTGTGAATATATAATATTTTTACTATGGTACTATGGAAGTTATTTGAAAAGATAATAAAAAATTTGGAACACGTGTTAGCTATTTTACATAATAGTACATGATGTAATTTCATTGCTTTGCAATATCCCTAAGTGCATTTTGATAGCACTGAACATATTTTATCCTGCACAGTAGCCCACATGAAGATGAATCATATATTGATTTTTCACAGATTCTATAGATAAGTAAATTATATTGTGAGAAACCCAAACTCCTTTTTTTTAAAAAAAGTTATGAAACATAGAATACACTTTGAGGAGTTCTAGAAGGATGGGGGAAAGAAAAAGGAAAGAATTTCAGAATGTTCCAGGAAAAAGTGGAAATTATGTTTTCTCAACATTAATCTGATCCTACCATTTATTTTTGTGTGCATGCCTTTTAGTTACTCTTGATTACAGGTGGCACCATGCAAAGTCTCTGCAGTTCTCTTGGCAAGATTTCAGAACGATTTACCGTGTCTGCTTCTTAGAGATGAGGGAGAATGACTGGCCCAAGGTCACCCAGTGGGATTCATGCCTAAAGTGGGACTAGCTGGATGGCTTAACTACACCAAATTCTTGGTATGTGAGAGATACTTCAAACTTCATCATCTTGTAGTCTTCTTCTGAACTTGCTTCAGGTAGACAAATGATCTAAACGGGATCTGATTGCAACAAAGTATTATAATCTTGATTCTATATTTCTGTTATTATACCCTAAATTGGCATTTTAATTTTTAGCAACTGCATTACACGGTTGAGTCATGTTTAATTTGTAGTCATCAAGGATACCCAGATACCTTTCACACCTACTACTGCCAAGACAGGTCTTCCCAGTCCTCTACTTGTGCCATATTTCTCCTACCCAGATGCAGAACTTGTTTTTCCTTGGTGAATTCTACGCACTGCCAATGCCTGATTAGTTCTTTTGAATCTTCTTTTTCATTTTATTTGGTTACCTCTCCCAGTTTTGTATAATCTGCAAACTTTACAAGTGTCTCAACTCTTTCATCAAATCATTTATAAAAAATGTTGAAGAACACAGTTGAGGACATAGACCAATTCTATTCTACTACTTATAGTACTTTCCTCCAAACTGAAGGGGCACCATTATTAAGTCCTGTTTGGATACAGTCATTTACCAACTGTGAACTGGGACCTAAGATATCATCAGTCCCATGTACACTGCAGGATTCAGTATATAATTCCTGATAATTGTCTAATTTCTATTTGAAAACCATCCGTGAATGGGAAGAAACCACTCCATCCAGTAATATATTTTACTGCTTGGCAGCTCTTACTGCCAAGTTCTTCCAAATACCAAATCTGTATCTACATCTTTGGAGTTTCATCCCATTAGTTTAAGTCTTGCTCTCTGAAGCAAGTGAGAAAAAACCCAATCCCTCTGCTGTGTGACAGCTCTTTAGGTGTTTGAAGACAGCTACCATGTGCCCTATTATAAAGGTACATGAGAAAATCTTCGAAGATGAGACAAAGATGCTGTCTGAGACAGGGGTCCCCAACCACCGGGCCGCGAACCAGTACCGGTCCGTGGAACATTTTCTACCGGGCCGCCGGTTTGCTGGGCACCGCCATCTTGTTTTGATGAGAAAGTGCTTCCGGTGAGCTTTTCCGGTTGGAAAGCGGCGTTTGGGTCCTGAAGGAATCCTTGCGCCTTAGTTTCATCGAAGGGTGGGCGGCTTCGAACGAAACTAAGGCGCGAGGATTCTTTCAGCACCCAAGGCAAGGCGAGCCGAACGACCGTCCCGAAGCCCATCAACAAAGGTACAAAGGAGGAGTTTAAGGTGGTGGGGAGAAGCGGGGGACGGCTGGCTGGCCGGTCGCTCGGCTCGCCTTGCCATGTGTGCTGATGCTGGTACTGGGCCGTGGATTATTTTGTGATGCTGGTACCAGGCCATGGCACAAAAAAGGTTGGGGGCCACTGGTCTAAGGAACAGACAGAAATGAGATCGCATAGCCCACAGCTGGCTAGTGGGTGAAGCAAGAACTCAAGAGACCATATCTAGCTTCTTGGGTTGTAAATGAAACAGTGGAGGTATGTGCTTTCAGACTTACAAGATTCTGTTACTGTAGTCTTACAGTAAACTAGAATTATCTCACCTGGTTGTATTTTCTGTCTGGTCTACTTGGGAAGATTGACTCTCCTCAACCTTCCCTTCTGCAAGCTGAGCTTATTAGGATTTTTTTTTATTACTCCTCATAGGACTTCATTTCCAGTCCCTTCTTCATCTTGGCAACTCTTTTCTTAATTTGCTGCAATTTAACAATGTCTTTTTTAAACTGGAGTATACACAACTGAACATAATACTCCAGGTGAGATCTGATTAAGGCAGAATAGAACTGATAATTACTTCCCACAATATGAACTTTATGACATTCTTGATACCCTTCTAGATGCTTCTGGCCTTCTTTACAGCTGCAAATACATTATGGTCCAGGAGAATGGCTTTGTCCTTATCTCACCAACAACTCTCTTCCATTTTGAGAGACCCATCAGTGGAACTCTATTGGTGAAGCCACTTAACAGTGGAATGTTTTCCACAGTGTTCATATATATTTGCGCTTGGACAAAAAGGACATCTTCAGTCCCCAAAACAATGAAAGATCCATAATCTAGGGACCCTCCTTTTAAAGAGTAAAGAGTGTTGTTTTGTACCCTAAGGTCACTTTCTCATATGTTAAGGAATATGCCTGGCACTTATAAAACAATTTGTTTTAGTTGCTTATATAGCATGTGTTTGTAAAAATGCTGAGATAACACTGCTAAACACCTTACTATATCTTCTGAACACTTCAAATAGTGTGAGATATTAAAATGTTGCATCACTTCAGAACAGTAAATCACAGAGGAAGTTCAGTATTTTATTACTCACCACTTTTTTAGACTTTCAAGGAATAGAAATATCATAGCCTACATAAAGATAAATAGATACAGTAGTATGGAATCAAACACTTCAGTTCTGTAATCTTCCTTCAGCTGATTTTTTTAAACTTTATATTAGTACTGCAGTTGCATACAATTCATTGTAGTTCTGATTAACAGTTAACATCCAGCTATCAATTTAGATGGCAACTTGTCAATCATAAGCAAGAATACAACAAGGAATCCACCATAAGGATAAGGCCTGCAATTTATATTTTAAATGTCTGAAAGCCACCACTTAGGAAGGACATTAGTGTTTCCCTAAATCAGTGGGCGCCAAGTGGTGGGCCACAGCCCACTGGTAGTCCGCAAGAAAATTTTGGTGGTCCGCAGAGAAATGCCACCCCCAGAGCGGCCCCCCCCAAAGCAATTAATCCAGGATGCGCAGGCACACAAGGCTGCGCCACCCACATGGCCTGCGAGAACCCTCCCCACCCACTCACTCCTTACCTGGCAAACTTGCCTGCTAAGTTGCTATTTTTCCTTTTTCTTTTCTCTGACCATCAGCTGTTCTGCTGTGCCGGGAGATTTAGATTAGCTAGAAAGCAGTTAATCATTGGATTTTTTTTCGGTGGTGGGATTCAAACATTGTTGCCATCGGTTCGGTGGGCGTGGCTTGGTGGACGCACTTTGCGCATGTGCACACACTTTGCATGCGCACGTGCACCAAACATCCACTTTGCGCAGGCGCAGAGGCGTTCTAAACTTGCCTCCTACCAGCTCTCTGGAACCGGGCACAACCGGTCGAATACCACCACTGGATTTTTTTTCTAACTAATCTTTAGATCTTCAGCTCTGCTTTTAAGCAGAGCCAAACCTTCCTTAGGACTGAAGCTTCTATTTGTCAGTACAGACTCAGGTAGCCAATGGCAGATAGATGGATCTCTGAATGAATCTGTGATTCTGTGAGCAACTTAATTTGCCTGCCTGCTTTGCCTGATTTTGGGTAAAAGTTGCTCCTTTTTATATAAAAATTCAACATTTATATAAATATTTATAATATTTACATACAAGCTATGCCCAGCCAGCCACATGACCACCAAGCCACACCCACAAATTAGGCCACACCCACAGAACCGGTTAAGAAATTTGTATCCCACCCCTGCCTCTGTGTGTGTGTGTGTGTGTGTGTGTGTGTGTGAGAGAGAGAGAGAGAGAGAGAGAGATTAGATCAGGTCTCTCTCTCTTTCCCCCACTGTCAGCAAGCCACCCTCAGTCAAAATTCATATTTGTGGTCCCCGGTATTTAACATTATGAGTTTGGTGGTCCCTGGGGTCCAAAAGTTGGTGACCCCTGCCCTAAATCTTCCAAACTTACAACTAATAAGCACCATGCCTTATAAACATTAGGCACACAGTTTTGCCCATAAATGAATTTCCTTCAACATAAACAATCAACAGGTGGGATTAGTCAAATCGATTTCTTTCCATTTCACTATTTCCTATTCTGGACTAGAAGCCAAAACCCAGTCTAAACCTTGAAACTTCTTGTCCTTCTGGCAATGTGTATAACGCTATCGCCCACACCACTGAATAAGCGTCCGACATTTACCTCCGTGCTGCGGGACGGGGCAGAACACGGGCGTCAAATCAGTTCTGACCTCCCCGCCCTCCTCCGTCCCTTTTTATTTTGGAAACCCTGTCCCCGAGTCTTTTCCTCTCGGGTCGGGAAACCATCGGTTCCGTGTACGGTCTCCTTTTGCCGGAGCTACCCAAAGCAGGGCCGGGGCAAAAAACCTTCCAAACTGACCTTAAACCGCCGCGAAGCGCAGCGCAGCCCTGGAGAAGTTGAAGGAAAACAAGAGCACGTTTACCCAGCGAGAGTACGCTCCGCCCCCTTCGGCTCATTAGCCAATAGGGCGCAAGAGCCGGCAGGATGCCGAGATAGGACCGCCCTTGGGAAGAAGCTGCCGGGATCTCGATCGGACCCGCTTTCAAGCAGCCGATCAATCTCGGCCCATTGCGGGCGCTGCTGCGGGTTCCTTTCCCTTCCTCTTCTCCTCCCGCGATTGCAGCCTCTCCGCCTGGGGGGCACATGGCATGTCTGATGGCTGCTTTCTCCTTGGGCGCCGTTCTGGTAAGTAGATGCTTTGGGGCGTCTTTCTCTCTTTTTTCTCCCCCTGCCTTCCTGGGTAAGGTGCAACGTCGGAGTATCTCCAAGCTGGCGCCATAACCTCTGCTAAGCACAGCAGGATCTTACCTTGCCTCCCTTTGCCGTTGGCATTTTGAACACACAAACACACACAAACACACACACACACACACACACACGGAAGAAGCCGGGGGCTCGAAAGCCGTGAGGGGAATTGAGCAAGGAAAAAAGGTGCAATTTGGGGGACCTGGCGGAAAGCGTTGCCCCAATTGGAAGGCGTGGAGAACTGCTGCTTGCCACCCCTCCCTGCCCTCGCTTCCCGCGTCTGCATCCTTTGATCCTGGTTTGCCCGTCTGGCTTGTCAGAGCCGGGGGCTTGTTCCTCTTTTCCGAAAGGGAAGCCCGGGCTGTTAGCTGGATCGCTTATTTTTAAGCCCAGCGCTTAGAAGCCCCCCGAGAGAGGAGGCCGAGAGTTCAAAGCGCGGAGCTCATCCGTGTGTCGACCGAGGGGGAGGACTCCGCTCCCGAAGGGACCTGGAGAGAGCCTTCTCGGAGGTGGGTTAGCGGTGGCTTCCCGGATCCCGAGTCTCCTTGCCAGCCCTCGTTCTTATTGGAAGGGCAAAAGAAAAACCCTTCGCCTTGTTCTCTTGCGTTAGTTCCCAGCGCGCAAATTGCTGTGGTAAGCGAATGTGGTCTCCGCGCCCCCTTTTTTTGCCGGGTGTTTTCTGGCTGTGGCTCGTTTGCTTTCTGAAGGTATCCTTGACACGGAAATAGCTGGTAATGCCGGGCGAGGAAAGGCATAATAATGTCATTTTCACAATGCAAATCGCCTAATATAATTTATATGAGTGTATTACTACCCATTGGCTCGGCGGCAGATGCCCAAACCGAAAGCCTCCAAAGTTGTTTAAGGTCTCATTTATTGCAACAAAATAGACTGATTAAAATCGAAAGGTTTGTGTTTATTTTCCTCGGGTTGGGGGGAGGGGGAGGGCGTCATTTACATCATCCTGTATTTGAAGTCAGCTGCATATAGCTGGGTTTGACCGAAAGTTACCTCAGTGTTGCGCTCGTTAAAACAAGGAAGGAGGGGGGAAGAGGATGGTTTTCTGAGCATGCTCAGACTTTCACGGGCGCATCCTGTGATTCGAAAACACTTTTCTCTGCTGAAGCACAAATACCTTTCCAGCTCTTTATATAATGAATTCGATGTAAAAGGAACAAAGTCCATTTTCTTAAAATTGTTCTTAGTTGGAACTTTAAAAAAAAATCAAATACAGCTGCTGGCCAAGGAATGGATTTACAGTTACTGTATATAAAATCCCCCCCCCCCCCAATGATGAAATCTGTATTTAAAGAGCCATTTAAACTGAGATGGAGAGCATATCTATTACACCATGTACTGCATGAAGTTAGACATATATAATTGTAAGTTCGACATGCATACTTTTAAGTCTCTTCATTACAGTTTGAAATTATGGATAGTCTGAACTATTAGATTTTTGCAGGATCCAATCTGAGTCCATCTGGGGAATCAGAGCTTTAGTCTTCTGAGCTTTCGATTAGTGCCTGAGCCCATCCATAGAGAAACTGCTCTATCAGAATGTGTTAGGTTTTTCTGTGAGTTCTCATTTCCCAAAATAAGTACCTTAACATTATTATGATCTCTGAATTTATTACTAAAAGAAATTCCCTGCCTCATACTCAATAAAACTCTTACATATAGGGATGAAGATTTTAAAAGGAAGTAATTTATTAATTTTGTATGCTGCCTGACTCCCAGTGGTTTACAATTGTTAAAAACATTTAAGAACAAAACAAATCTCACAAAAACAGCACAAGGCAGAAGAACAATCATGGGAAACAAAAAAGAAGAAAGGAGCATCAGTTGTCCTCACCAAAGGCCTGGATGAAGAACCATGTTTTAGGGCTCTTTGAAATACCAGTAGGGTATGAGCAATTCAAGCCTCATTTCAGAAACTAGGTGCTGCTATAGAGAAAGTGTGCTTCTGGGGTCCGGAGAGATGGCATTGTTTAATCAGTAAAATCCAGAACGTGGTAACTCTGTAGGATTAAACCAGCCAATCAAATACAATGGGAGACAGGTGGTCCCTCAAATAACTAGGCCATATGTCAAGCAGGGCTTTATGTGGTGATCAGCATCTTGAATCACAGCCAGAAGCAAACTAGAATTAATTATTTCTGAAATGCTCATTGTATCATCTGAGGTTTTAAATTAAGTTTCGGATTGTCCAAATTGCATGTTTCTCTTTCCCTCTGCACTGCAAAAGAACTATCTAGACAAGACAACAGAAACAAACATCAAAATGATGTACTTTGAGCGAAGGCCAAATACATTTTTGGAATCAGAGGTGCTTCTGTAAGAGAATTCTACACACAGTTACAACACAGTTTTCCAATTTTGTGGTTTCATACCATCAGAATACTTTATTTCAGGCAAAGGCATAGAACATGAAGTAGAGGATGTGTGTGCATGCAAGCAATAAATTATATTTCCCCTTTTTTGGAGTGGAATGAGAAAATTTTTGTACTTCAAGACCTGTAGCAGCTGAAGACGGGGTGATAATTCTTTTTTCTTTGTTCTTAATGTTATAAGATTAGCAGAAGAGAAAGTAACAGCTTATCTTCACATTTCTTTTGAGGAACTAGAGAGTGGAAGTTGTGGTAGAGTTATTGGATTATTGTGTGTCTGAAGCAGATAAATTGATCCTTAGTTCCTGCTATGTGAAATCCATGTTTATGGTCTTAAACATGACTTTTAGTTGGGGCTAGTACTGATATAGTCCTGAGAATACTATGGATAATCAAGAAAACAAATGGATTATAAAGATAATCAATTCAATCATTTAGGGCACAAATGATCAGAGTCATATTTTGGGCACATTATGTGAAAACCTCTTCAGAAGTCTGCAATACTGAGAAAGTGGAAGGAAAAAGAAAAAGATGAGGGACTCAATGGGTACGCCTTTAAAAGACCCAAAGGACTTCCTTGGGGGATAGATTGTTCTCAAGAAAAACTACCTGTTCACTAAAAGTTGACAACAAGTTGATGCACATAAACAAATGCAGATGTTCTCATATTTGAAATTGGCATAAAGTATCAGAGGTGATATTCAGCATGTTCTGACTAGTTCTGGAGAAGTGGTAATGGAAATTTTGAGTAGTTTGGAGAATCAGCAAATACCATCTCTGACTGGCCCTGCCCCCATCTATTCTCTGCCTCCTGAGTCCCAGCTGATCAGCTGGGTCTACTTTTGTTATCCTGCATTAGTATCTGGCGGCAATGTGTATGCCTGGAGTCCCAGTTATAAGCTCTCTCATGCTCTACCATCCCAAATTGTAGAGAATCGGGAGATAACTTTGAAGCAAATATTCAGAAACAGTTATATAAACAAAGAAGACAGTCCTAGGAAGAGGAATAGTTTTAAGAAGAGACCCAGGCTGACTCCTCACTGATTTAATGGGATATAAGAGGGAGGGGAAGAAAAGCACAATCAGTTTTGCAAAATTCTGTTTTTATACGCTATCTCAGGAAAATATATTTCTATGGTTCTGTTTCCTGATCTGGTCCATTTTAAAGGTCCTACACAAATTCATGTCAAGACATTTCCCTTGGCTCCTTAATTACTTCACTACATTGTAAAAGATGTCATATAAATGGGAAACAATAAACAACCTGTTTGCCAGGTTGTCTGGAGAGGTTACTTATTTAATAGCTATTTAGAAATTTCCTACTGTTCTACCAACTGGTGGAAAGGTGAAGAAGCAAGTTCAGTGTCATTTTGCACATAATATAAGTGCATGTTTTTTTTTTTCAATTTTCTTGCCCTAACAGTCTCCATGCCTTCTGAAAAGTTGCTCATGAAAGTTTGGAAGAATATGAATTGCACAGGAACATATTTTATAGACTGAGGAAATAGCAGAAATCTGATATCCTATTTTAGGATATTAAAGGGTTTTCTGTCATCTCTAAGGCACTGATACAGCCAAGGAATTTCTGCTGTGTTCTTTCTTTCTGGAATTCACCTTTGACTCTTCCATTGATGATGATGTAGAAATATGATGACCCCCAGAATGGCCAGATATAGTGCAGTTCCATATATTATTGAGTATTTCTATATTTGATTTTGTCGTAGATGTTTTACACATTATCAATTTATGGCATCTTCATTGTACTGTATTTCCTGAATATACAAATAAATAACAATTACTTTCATGTTGGCACAACACTAATTGGATGACTCTGGAAGGTTCTCTAAACATTTAACTGCATTGTTTAAATTTATCTTTGGTATTTACCCTAGCCTTAGCAATAAAATATTTATTGTTAGCTTTCCACATTGATCATAGTTATGACACTGTTACTAGCATGTGGATACTCATTCAGTTATGAGGTAGCACACAGTATTATAATAAACAGTAACAAACATTGTTTCACATGTTACCATCTTCTCCTCTAGCATGGCCACAAAGAAAAATGGGAAGCTTTTACTTATGGTATTTGGGTCAGACTGTCAGACAACGTGCAGTTGAAGCTTATGTTTAATCGAAGCATGCCCCCAATGGTAGATTATCAACTGATCGTTAAAGTTAAAATTAATTTAGGGTACAATTTTGATACAATACCATACTAAACTGGGTAATATAAAGTATGAATGTTATGTAGACCTGACAGAAGCAAAAAAGGAGGGGTAAACAAAGCCCGAAGTATTATGAATCTATTGGATTCTTGTTTATTTATACAAATGGAAGATAAGAACATCTCAAGTTTTTTATGAAAGAGAAACATGTAAGCATCCATTTACAGACAAAGAAACCAATGCAATACATTTAAGATTGGCAAAAATGAACACTGGAGTTGGCGTAGTCCTTTTAGCATGAAAAAACACATTTGTTAATTTGTGCTTCACTATGAAATAACCTAATTTAGAATTCTTGAATTTACACATTAAGTAAAATGCAGTTATGAAACAATATTGGGTGGTGCAGAGTGCTATTTAAATGGGGGGTGGGTGGGGTGAGAACATGCACAAAAGTAATTTTTACTAAAAAAGAAAGAAAAAGAACAATGCATAAAGAACAAATTTAAAATTGAGAAATGAGAAAATGGGCCACACTTTGACTGATTTGCCTATTTCCAAAGCCATATTTTCTTGTAAAATAACCATGTTAGCAGAACATCATTGAGTTAACTCTTTTTCTGTAGTATTATAAGACTCGTTCTGAGACAAATATACAATAATTGTATTTGCAATGGAGAGAAGAGGGAGGGAAGGAAGGAAGACAACACAAGAAAGCTATGTTTTATTTGTTTCCCTTCTTGTGTTCTAGAATGCCAGTAATTCTTCATCTACTATGCCTGAGCCAAAGTCAATATGTGTTTCAGTAGATGAGGTGGTCTCTGGTGGTACAGACACACAAGAGGTTCATTTGCTCAATGGCCATTTAAAGAAGATGGACAATGTTTTGACTGAAGCCCATCATTTCTCCTACCTTCCTCGAAGACCAGCTGTGAACATTGAATTTAAAGACCTCTCCTATGCTATACCAGAAGGACCCTGGTGGAACAAGAAGGGTAAGCTAGCATGAATATTTACGTAATTTACATTGTGGTAATATACCAAACAGTAGCAGTGAATTGTTGGTTTGTACATCAGAACATATTGTAGCATAATTTGGCTCAGTATGGGTATCTAATTTATGAATTAAACTAAGTTATATAGCTTGCTGGGAGACCATAATGGCTAATGTGTGAATTCTGTTTATTAGATGTTTTGAGGTTAAAATTATAGGGCTTCTGTTTCCCACACTGAGATCTTGCACTGCTGTGGTGATGTTGATTTCTTTATGTGGTTGATCCTGTAGTTTAGTGAAAAAAAATTAAGTCAAATGTTTTAAGAACCTCTATTGCACAGTTATACTCATCTTCTTAGGTAGCATAATAGCTTGCTCTTGATTGCTGTCCACAATTTCTTATTAGTCTTAGTCTGCAAATCAGCCTAATGTAGTTTGGAACATTGATAGAATTTTTTTTTAAAAAAAAGATTAATTTTGACATTGAGAGGTTCTTGAGGCTCTCTGAGCTTGGTTGTTTTCTTGTAGATGTTTAATTACCCAAACTAGGTAACATCATCAGTGATGATGCAGAGCACTGCTGATGTTACCTAGTTTGGGTAATGAAATGTCTGCAAGAAAACAATCAAGCATAGAAAATATTAAGGACCCCTCATTCCCACCCTGAGCTAAAAATACTTTCCTTTATCAGTAATTTTGATTACTTGTAACTATGCTCCTTGAGAAGAGACTGAACTGCCTTTTGTTAGAAGTGGTGTAGGCTTGAGGGGGGTGTTGGAGTAGATGACCTACCAGGTTCTTCCAAACTCTGTTAATATGATACTTTTAATATTGTATAAATAGTTGGTGTCATGTTTTCAAAGTTTTGATTAACAAAATATGTAGTTGCAATTTAAAAAGTAGTTTGGTGGTGTTTCATTTTGGGAAGTTTGTATCTGAGATGGGAGGATTTGACATTTTAAAAAATAATTTAATTTGATACTATTTTGACTGATATTTAAAAGTGCAACCAAGAAAGAAAGAAACAAAATAACAATAACAAGAAATAGGAAATATGTTTACATGCCTTTTAAAATAGAACAATAATTTTGAACAAAATAACCTGAGATTAGCATTACCATTGGGATGTTTATTCAGGGATTTTAGTCAAAGTACATGTTGTACAATATAGCTGGTTTTTATAAGTCTGTGAAAAGTGTGTGTGTGTTGTTGTTTTTTACTGGAAACCCAATTTAACACCCCTCAGAAATCTATTCATTGAAAAAGAGGCTCCAGTTCAGACGATCAGCTTCAAGTGTCTGATGAATCCAAAAGTTTTAAAATTGTGCTTGAGAGATCTCAGTGCTAGTTCCGTTGAGCACCTTGTTCATGTTTGAAATATAGAGGTACACAGGGTGATGGGCTCTCCCTATATACCAGTTCTGGGTAGTTCCTGAGTTCTCTAGAAAAAGAAGCCGGTAACAAATCATCTGAACTGTTATCTTCGATTGTTAGAAAATGAAGAATAAGCATGATTGGACATGTGCATAAGCTCATATTTAAGTCTACTGTGTGAGGATAAGGGTGGAAAGCTAAAGCTGTTTCTCCACTCTTTTTTTCATCTGCTGAGTATCAGGCAGCTTGCAATGGTCTGGACCATATTTCAGAGTTCCAGTGAGGAACATAGATTACCTTGTTTCCCAACCGCCAGGTGGATACATATACATACCCATCCCACGCATGATAAAGTATCTGTTCATTCAGAACCCCACTGATTCTGGATTATTACTAATTTTTTGTTAAAATTACTAAAAATAACAAGCCCTCATCCATACTGTTTTACAACTTCAGATAGTGAAAGGCAGTGCTGTCTATTTAGTACCCAATTTCAAATCTATATCATACTGATAATCTCCAATGACATTGATCAGCTTGATGGTAATTTGTTAAAACTGAATGGAACATGCTGACAGAATTATAGTGTTTAGCAGGAACAATTCTGGACTGCTAAAGTTATACACTATGCTTTAATTTTTATGATGCCAGGAAAGAAGCCACACATAATATTTCCATTAGTCAATAAATCTGTTTAGATAATTACTCTAGAGGAAAACAAATGAAGCTCTTGAGGCTAATGTCCCATATTTATTATGAAGCAATTAGATTTTCACCTGGGTCTTTCAACTTGGCTGTATGATATCACTTGTTTGTTTTACACTTTCAGAACGTAGTGATGCACAGAATTTTGGCATGGCTTGTTTCTGATGGGTAATTCTCGAATTTTTTTCCACATAGTCTACTAAAATGCTTATCCCCTTCTCCCCATTCTTGATTAATTCAAAGACTTAGCATGTTAAAGAATGAAGTCTATTTTGCACAGAGTGATGAGGGAGCGAGGAATGATTTATGATCTAAATGGTTAGTGTTAAGCTGGTAGGATATAAAAACTTTATGAGAAAGCTAGATTTTATGAATCTTCCATCTTATTCAGGAGAGAGAATGTTATTGATGGTCCTTGTAACAGAGAAATGGCTTTATAGAGAGCCAAATCTAGCTCAGGTTCCAGGCTATCCACTTACTTTGGAAGCCTGGAGTAAGGATTCAGCAAGGAAAGCACAACTCCCAATTCCTGAAGCCTCATTCTTTGATTCAAAGCCTACTTCCAATTTTCTTTGCAGAATCAGATTATAGGAAGACAAGGTTAATCAGTTTTGTCCAATTCTAGTTATAAAATAGATTAGAGGAATCCCCTTTGCAACATATTACAGCAAGTAGCTATGATTGAAAAACCCAAAAGTCAGATTTGGTTAGTACTTGAATGGGAGACCATCAAAAATCCCAATGGAATGGGATGATGGACAACTGAGAAAACAGATCAGAAGAAAGCAAGAACCATCTGCTTCTGTACTATTGGTAAGAAAACTCATGGAAGTGCTAAGGTAATCACCAAGCATTAAACCTTTTTTTACCAGCTATTTTATTCAGGATTACTGTTTTCAAACAGATGTTTTGATTATAGCCGATAGGATCATTTAGCAGGTTCTGGCTGTTTATTGTGAAATAGATGAATCCTTCCATTTGACAATATATTTGATGGCACAATAACATCCATACATAATATTCAGAAAATTAAATCTCAGACTATTAAAGGTCTTAGATTATTGAGGGCTTAATAACTGATATTGTATACTGTACTGATTTGCTTGTTTTTCCTCCTCCTAATTTGAATTCTGTTTTCCATTTCCCATACTCAACAAGAAGTACAATTTCCCTTTAATTTCTGTGTACATAGTCTATATTAATTATGTTATTTATACAAGAGGAACCAGAGCTGATCTGTAAAAATACTGGTGACCATTAAATTGCAGCAAAGAGTTATGATTCCTGAAGAGCTCCTCTGCCGTCTAGTGAACATCTTAGTTTTTACAGGCCAAACATGGTTGTATTTATATAGGTAGTCCTCAACTTGCAACAGTTCATTTAGTAACTGTTCAAAGTTACAACGGCACTAAATGACTTATGATCATTTTTCAGCTATTACCAGGGGTGAGATTCTACAGGTTTGTACCTATTCCCTAGAACCGGTTGTTAACATTCTAAGCAGTTCGGAGAACCGGTTGTTAGAAGAAATTACTGGCCTAATCCTGTAAGGAAGGCAGGAAGGGAACATTCTGGTATTGCTTACAGAATCTGCCTCTCCGTTAACCCTTATTACATTCTTGGCAGGACTAGACTTCCTGTCTCTGGAACTTCTCTGGAGTTTTTTTCCCTTCTTTGCTGGTACTTTGCTTGTGTGAGTGACCATTGAAAAAAGTGACTTATGACCGTTTTTCACACTTACGATTGTTGCAGCATCCCCACAGTCATGAGAGGCCAGGCAAGGAGATGTATGCCTTGATGTGAGTGAAATTGAGTTGGCCACACCCAGCCAATAACATGACCACCAAGCCATGCCTACCCAGTCACATGACCACCAAGCCATGACCACCACCTAAGCCACGCCCACAGAAACAGTTGTTAAAAGTTTTGAATCCCACCCCTGGTTATGATGATTGTAGCATCCCCATGATCATGTGATCAAAATTTAGATTCTTGGCAAGGCATTCATATTTATGACTATTGCTGTGTTCCAAGGTCATGTGATCAACTTTTGCTACCTTCTCACAAGCAAAGTCAATGGGGAACAATGGTTCATTTAACAGTTGGGTTACTAGCTTAACAACTGCAGTGATTCACTTAACAATTGTAGCAAGAAAAGTTGTAAAATAGAGCAAAACTTACTTAACAAATGTTTCACTTAACAACAGAAATTTTGGGTTCAATTGTTGTAAATTGTACTGAATATAGATTCCTAAAACTAATTATAGGATTGCTAATAATATTCATTCCATGCCTGTGGAAAGTTAGCTTCCTATATTATACACTACACTATATATCCATAACAAGAAGCTATTATGAGTATTTTGAATAAAGGCAAGCTGTAGACACCAAAGAGGAACACTCTAAGATCATCAGAAAACTTAAAACAAAATGGAAATATATAGAGCTCTCATCTCACACTACTATTCTGCAGTCATTTTAGCTGCTCTGTTTTTTAGTGAAGATAGAGTTACCTACATTCAGCAAATTTATGAGCAAATTTGAGCCTAGCTTATTTCATCCATTGCTACCCTGTCACTTGGTCAAAACAAGATAAAGTTGCAAAATATTGAAATAGTATTTTAATGATATTAAATAATTATAGGGGTTGTCAATTTTTGACTGTAAACCAACACTGGATTTCTGAAATATATACCTATTTGGTACTTGCTAGAAATATATGCTATTATCTTATTTATCTGTTACATTTTTAAAATTGATAATTTGGCTTCAAAGGGCTATGCTACAATTGTATGAACACTATGAATAATTCCCTTTAGACATTGTGAGACTTGCATGCTAGTACACATATGTTATAATTTTGCTATTAAATATTCATCTTAAAATATGTGCAGGAATCTTACAACATTTCTGGTACTGATATCTATTGACTAATTCCTATGCAGCCCACAACAAAAGATAAATTTCTAGTAAATACTGCAAATGCAATACCTAACCATTGCAAATAAAGCTTTTAAGCTATTTGCATAAACCCATTTTTTCTGTATATATTCATTAGTGAATTGCATGCATGCCGTTAAATGTTTTGCTTTTCCATTTTGTAGCAAATGTCTGAAACATTCTCAACTTTTTCAGGTTATTAAGAAAGGCAGCTGTTTTTTCATATATTTATCTTTGCTATGCAAATTAATGTGTTTTGATTAGCTGCATATATCTTAGATTGTTTTTTCAAATATCAGAATTAAAGATAAACTTGATCCAGTAATAGATTCATTTGTTAAGTATTTATATTTAATCTGCAAACCACTATTTAAACACTATTGAAGTATATTTTTACCAAAGAACACACCCATTTGGCAAATGAAATAGTGTGATATAAATATGCCATTGTTTTGCCTTTTAAAAAAGTCAGAGGTATTGTAAATTCCACTTTGATACTCTCATGTAATAAATGTATATCTTGTATTGTCCTGTCAAGATTCCACCCCCTACCTTTTGAAATGCAATGGTGAAAAATAGGATTTATTGTATATGTTTTGCTGCTTCTAGTCAGAGAATTCAAGAAAAGCCTGTTCTTGTGTGGCAGGTGCATTGCAGTTGAGGTGCCGCATGAAGCAGCTCTCTCTCACTCCTACTCGGTTACTATCGGTCATTGCACTACAGTAACCTCAGTCTGTGATGCTGAGGCAGTGACGAAACAATGGTTGATTGGTTGCACTATATCTGTTGCTAAGATGAGTGAGGAAAGGAAGGAAGGATTGCTAGAGAAAAATGTACATTCTTCTTAACTAAATGTTATAACTAAATGCTGTAGTCAGATTGCTTACATTTTCTGATGGCAACACATCTTAGTTAACTAAAGATTTAACCATCTTTTTTTTTTAAAAAAAAGTAAATACCCAATTAGGATATAGTAACTCACTTAGAAAGAGACAGTGCTAAGGGCATCTTTTTTTTAAAAAAAATCTAAACTCTGCTTGATCTATTTAATTGTTTTTATTCTAAACCAGTAAATATAATGAAACATTTTTTGTTGCTGCAACAGCTGCACATTTTAGTATTGGACTTCATAGATCTGAATCTTTGATCCAGTGAGTTATCTGATACTGGGAAAGCAGAAATTAGCAGATGCTTTTTCCTTTTTCATATCAACTGAAGATGACAGAAGAAAACCTTTTCTCCTTGTAAAAATGATATTTTTATAAATAGCCTGATCTTACACTGGTTTGATTAATGTGCATTCCTGCAATACTAATATCTAAGTGATGCTTCCCATTGTCTGGTGAATTTAATCTAGTTATTTACTTTGGGAAGAAAAGAGAAATGCTTGTGTTGTGAACAAAATACACCCTGGAACAACTTACACAAATTCACAGATCTATGATTAATAAATTCAAGGCTAAATGGCTCTGGACTTGATCATTGTGGCTCTATTAAAATAAACACAAGCAAATTGTAACTTTTTAATCTCATTATTTCAGTGGATTTACTTTAAAAATGACTATTTATTTATATATATTTATATATTAAATTTATATGGCTATTCAACTCAGTCATGGTGACTCGAGATGGCTCACAGAAATCAAATCCCAATACAAAACCCAATAAACCCCTGCTCCCCAACTATTTTTGTGTCTATCTTTGTATCTTTATGGATGTGTCTTGAACCAGTTTCATATACAGTACGTTGTATTATTGTGGCTTCCAAAGAATCAGCACAAGTGTTAAAAATGTGTGCCTTGAAGTGGCAGTAGATATGTTACCACTCAAAGATAATCTTTGGCCACTTGGATTTCTATTGTCAGTAAGACTCAGGAAGCACCCCATCTTTTATCCTGATGCCTCAAGGAAGAACAGTTCCATCTAGGACAGATCACACCTTTTGCAATCCTGGGAGCCATCCAATCCGAAATTTTGTTCAGATTGGGATGCTTCAGTAGCAACCTGCAAGTGTTTGTTCTGGCCAAGTACCATAGTCCCCAGGAACCAATTGCCTTCTGGCTGTGCCCTCTCAATGGCCAATCCATTTCCTTTCTAGGAACAGTCCTTAAAAGGGTTCACATATTGTGTATATGTGTACAGAGTTTTCAAAATTATATATGAATGCATTGTATATGTATTATATATGTATTGTATGTATATGTATGTATTATATATGCATGTATTGTATTGTTTAGCTTGTATGTATATGCAGACACAACAGTAAGCTTTAACATCAAAATACCTTTTTTGCATTATCCTAGGTTTGGCTCAGTAATGTTTGCTACAGCTTTTATTATAAAGGGTCTTTCAGTAGTGGGGGGGTGAGTAATGACCCATATGAAGGGGTGTAGCCAATCAAAATGGAAGAGTTTGTCTAAAAGAAAATAAAACGCATAGGGTAACTTGATAGCAAACTTATGCTGGCATAAATTGTAAAGCAGTGGTCCACAATCTTTTTGGCACCAGGGACCGGTTTCCTGGAAAATAATTTTTCCACGGACCAGTGGGAGGAGCACACAATCTATATCCCATGCACGCGCAGTTCTGCTCACCCACTGCTCACCTCCAGCTAAATGGCACGGTTTCCTAAAAGGCCATGGACTGATATCGATCTGGGGCCTGGGGACCCCTGCTGTAAAGTATTATAGTACTTTCAACTCAACATTAAGCATGTTCCGGACTAGCAGGCTCGAAAGCCTGCAACTCTGATTGGCCCGCGAATAGCAGATCGTGATTGGTCACCGCAGGCTGATCTGATTGGCTAGTAGACGGGCTGCCGCGATTGGCCCAGCCAAGCACGGCAAACTCAAATCGCCTTCATTGGCTGCCTGGCCGCAGCCAGCCCTATATAAGGGGCTGCTGCGGCCAGGATATTTTGCTCAGATCTGAAGTTACTAATAAAGAGCTGTTGTTACTATCTGAGTCTTGCCTCCGTTCTTGGACCCATCCTCCCAGATCTAACAAAGCACAAGGACATTTACAGTAGAGTGAGGACAAGTAATAATGACAGTGTTTAGTGTGCAGTTTTGCAGAAATGGTTGGTAGCCTGTATTTACAATAGGGTAACTTAGCAATATGGATAGGGCAAGACTTAAGGCTCCCTTAAGCCTAAGTTTCTTACCACAGTCAAAGTCTTAGATTGGGTCTATGATGCTGCATACACATTCTTTTTTGTAGAATAGAATATATTCTTTATGTTATTAACGTACTTTTAAAACGTAAGTATTTAAATATTTTAAAACAGTACTTTCCTCTGTTTATTGTCTTCAGTATTTAAATTTCTAGTTAAAGGAGAAATATGTATGGAAATGTGACAGAGAATTTTAAAAACTGCATAGAGTATGCAGTATTTATTTTAGAGGCAGTTTAAGAATCATTGCTTAAAATATATACAAACTCTATGTTCCAAGGTTGCCTATATATTATGCTATTATCTAAACTGATCTGAAATGCTGAATGTAGATCAGTTAGACTTTGGAAACAGAAGGTGGTTCAGATTTATTTTAAAATAAATCTTAAATAAATCTTAAATGAATCTGGTTTCCCCATTGATTTTGCTTGTCAGAAGGTTCCAAGGTTGCCTATATATTATGCTATTATCGAAACTGATCTGAAATGCTGAATGTGGGTCGGTTAGACTTTGGAAACAGAAGGTGGTTCAGATTTATTTCAACAGTTCTTAAATGAACCTGGTTTCCCCGTTGATTTTGCTTGTCAGAAGGTTGCAAAAGGTTCCAAGGATGCCTATATATTATGCTATTATCTAAACTGATCTGAAATGCTGAATGTAGATCAGCTTGTCAGAAGGTTGCAAAAGGTGATCCCATGACACTGCAACTATCATACATGTGAATCAGTTGTCAAGCATCTGAATGTAAATCACATAACTATGGAGATGCTTTATATGTAAACCTGATGTAAATGTGCTCTTCTCCTACCCCATGTTTATTTTCTGCACATGTATTTCTGTATTTCTCAAGTATATGTTTTTGTATTTGACAATCCATAAGTAGATCCTAAGAAGTCTATGGGGGGGGAGGTGCATAAGTGCACAATCGTGCCGATTGTCCCCATTTATTCATACCTATTTCCTGTATTCTTATTCATGTTTATACTTATACCTATTATCTTGTAAGCGATTGACAAATTAAATAAATAAAATAAATAAATAAATAGATACTTATGATACTCAAAAAAACCCCAACAACCCTTCATCCCTTTTCTTCTGGAATCTACTCAATTGAATGGGGGGGGGGAGGGAGTCCATAATATTTGCATAAATTGGCAGTCACTCAAAATATTAAAATCATGAATCATGCAAGCATTCTCTTGTTGTTTCTCCCTTTATCTGGTAAAAAAAAGCAAATGGGCAAGTAGTGATTTCTGAGCAAAGTATAACTTCTTCAGGTGGATGGCAGGATGGTTGCCTCATGGAAGACATCCCAGAAACACTTTCATGTAGTCTGGCATCTACAGGGTTATTATTATTATTCACTGACCTATTTAAAAGGCTCACTCTGTTCTGAGCTGCAACAGTGCTATATACATATTTGCATTTGCCTTAATCTTTCTCACATAATCCTAGTGCCTATTATTGAGAGGCAGGTTCTAACATGTTTGACTATTTGCAAGTCTACCAGATTGCACTTTATTCAACTTTTTGAGTAGGCTAGCACTGAAGACTTTGACAGATGATATCAAGAAACATTATAGCCCAGTGATGGCTAACCTTTTTGGCACCAAGTGCCCAAAGCACATGCACACATGTATACGCATGCGCAAAACCCAAAATGCAATGTGCACACATCCCCGTGCATGCATGCGTGTCCCCCGTATGCGCCCCACCTCCCATGCACGTGCTGCAGAGACCTGAACACCAGCTAGCTGACAGGAGGCATGCGCTCATGCATAGCAGAGCAGAGCAGAGCAGAGCTGAGCTGAGCTGAGCTGAGCTGGGGAGACGGCTGGCGTGCTGGCAGAGAGGGCTCTGCATGCCACCTCTGGCACACATGCCATGGGTTTTCTATCATGGTTATAGTCGCTTATTTTCTCAGCTTTTTATGTTACCTGATTATTTATCTGCAGTGAAAAAATATGATTACTATGACCCGATCTTTATTAATTCAAACTAATTTCTGGAAATGGTAGCGTTTTTTCTATATGCTTACAAACATAGTGCTTGACAATCTGTTCTGATATTTTGGGTCCACACCACTGCAATACCTGAAAGTCAGGTTAGGGACAGATTGCCATGGAGAAAATGGGTCAGAAAAGGTTTATGGATGAAACTGTTGACAATTGCTGTCAATAGTTATTATTTTGGATATGTTTGCCACCTTGAGTTATTTGTAAAAATAATAAAGGATATAAACAAACAAACAAATAAAATTATGCTGTATTCCATTGTATTAGAGCAGGAGCTTTCCAACTTTTTCAGGCCACAGAATCTATAAGTTAAAAATAGCAGCAAAATGTTTTCCAGAACCTCTGATCAAGAGATTAAGCTTTAGAGATAGAAAACTGGCTGGGTTGGAGAGATATTTTTTTCATTCTTAGTTTCTTAGTGGAACTGAATATATTTTTCATAGACCCTAGAGTTCCATGGAACACATTTTGAAAAATCCTGGACTGATTCATTATAAAATAACTCCTAAGACTAAATTTCACACCTTGCCAAGTACAACAGAAGTGCATATTAAAATGAAAACTTCATATGGGGGCAAGAGGTGGGTGGGAAGAGACATTTATTTATTGATTTATTTGATTTGTATTGCTGCCCATCTCAACAAGTGACTTTTTTAAAACCATAAAAACAAAACAGTACAACACAAATATTTAGAACACTAAGTAAAAATGGTAATAGAGATCTTAATACAGCAGGAAATGGAGCTCTTAACACAGTTGGAGCTCTATGCCCAGGCACATAACCAAGATTCAAAGCCCTGATAAATGCCAACAATTTCAGGGTCATCCTGATATCTGAAGGGGAATATTCCAGAGGACAGGGTTACGACAGAGAAAGCCTGTCTCCTGCCAGCTGACAGCTGAAGGAATCCAAATCCCAACCTGCCTGCCTGAGTTGAATGGTTAGAAACAACTGGAAGAAAATGGTCTTTAAGGGAACCTGGCCCCACCTTGAATTGCACCTGGAAACACACTGTCAACCAAGCACTGGTATTATATGTATTGAATATCTGACACTTTTTCCTACCCATACAGCTGCATTCTGCAGCAGCTGAATCTTCCAAATGCTCTTCAAGGGCAGCCCCATCTATAGCACATTGCAATAATCCATATGTATGAGTCATGAGGTCATGAGTAACTGAGAACAAAGCCACATGATCAAGATCCAGAAATGATGTTTAATATGTTGCTTTAAATACTATGAGAGTCCATGGGACTAGGAAATGGTGAGTAGAGTAGAGCAGAGCAGAATAGAACAGCATAGAAAATACCTTGGAGGTCTTCTAGTCCAGGGGTCCCCAACTTTTCAGACCTCACGGACCACTAAATTCATAATTTTAAATCCCACGGACCACTAATATGAATCCAGCACACCGGTTGCTGAAGAGCCTGGACACCCAGTGACGGGATGGGGACCTTCAGGCACTTAGCGTGGCCATCTGATTCTGCAACCTTAAACACTGAAAGAGCCATTTGGACCCATTTCCCACATAAAATAAAACACCGGAATCTTCTCTCTCTCTCTCTCTCTCTCTCTCTCTCTCTCTCTCTCTCACACACACACACACACACACACACACACACACACACACACACACCTCATCTCATCTCTCTGTATTTCTCATTCTCTCATCTTCTCAGTATCTCTTTCTCACACACACATCTCTCTGTATCTCTCATCTCTCAATATCTCTTTCATCTCTATCTTTCTCTCTCATCTCTCTGTATGTCTCCCTTTCTCTCTTATCTCTCTCTCATCTCTATCTCTTTTGCTGCGGAGAGGAAGTCGCGTGTCTCCCAGTCACGCAGGACCAACAAGGGCCAGAAGAAACACCAGCGAGATCCAGCAAGAGATGAAGCCTTGCTCCTGTCCTGCAATATGGAGTGAACCCCCCTTCTCAGGCCAGATGAGGAATGAGTGGGAGGGGAGGGAAGCCACAGCAGGGGGAAGAAAGATCTGTGGATTGCCAACACGTGTTGCTTCGGCCTGCCTCGCCGCCACCACCACCACCTCTTGCCGCAACAGCACCATTACCTCGTTCTGGCCAGAAAGGGCTGCGCTGCTCCTTGCACTGAGCATCTCCTGCAAAGTTGCAAGTTGCACATTCCTCCCTCTATGGCGGAGATTTCCAGCACCACCACAAGCTGCCTGGCCGGTCCCATAATCCAGAGCTCTACGACTGGCCCATTGGTCATCCCAGAGCAGCTCCTTCACCCAGGTGTGCCGCAGACCACCAAAATTTTCTTGCAGACCACCAGTGGCCTGCAGACCACCAGTTGGGGGCCTCTTGTCCACCTCCTATACCATTTCAGACAAATGACTTTACCATTTCAGACTGTCTCTTCTTAAAAATTCCAGTGATGAAGCACCCACAACTTCTAAGGGAAGCCATTTCACTGGTTAATTGTTCTCACTGTTAGGAAGTTTCTCCTTAATTTCAGGTTGCTTCTCTCTTTGATTTGTTTCCATCCATTGTTTCTTCCTGTTTTGCTTTGAAAAATAAGTTGACCCCTTCTTCTTTGTGGCAGCCCCTCAAATACCGGAATACTGCTATCATGTCACGCCTAGTCCTTATTTTTTCTAGACTAGCCAAACCCAAATCCTGCAATTGTTCTTTATATGTTTTAGTCTCCAGGCATTTAATCGTCTTAGTTTCTCTTAGTTACATTCTATGTGATTTAGAAAATTATTTTCATGATTCTGACACATAGATTAAATGACATATCAGATAACAGTATAACAACATGATTTATAGCTGAAAAAGGAAATAAAGTCAAGCTTGACTTGTATATTTGTGAAGCTACCTTTTTTAGATAAATACTACCCAACCAATTGTCTGACCAGAAAATGTCTGCTGAAGATATGGAAGTAGACATTCACCGTGGGAGCTTCTGTCTCTTGGAACAACTAATCAAATTGGCAGTTTTACTCTTATTTGTTCACTGTACACAACGATATTGATATTGCATTTTACTCTAACCTGATGCCTTCTAGGTATGTGTGGAGTCTAGTTACCAGAATTCCCAAACAGCAAATTAGATAAAGGTGGCACTGATGGTAGAAAATAAGCAGACCCCTGCAATAGATAATGAGTTTGACAGTCAAAAATAGGATAGCTTCTGTTTTAATTTCTTCATATGATTTTTAACACTCTTTTGAGGAGCATTTGCTCTGTTTATATTTGATGTTAAGCAACTAATCAATATTCATGCAAAACATTTCAAAAAATTTATCCATAAAGTAACTATTTCAGTATTATTTCTTTCAGTTTCTATTTACATCTGTTGCATTTTTTTGAATCTGATACCTCAGTTTGAATCTCCTGTAAATTTTCTTTGAACTTTTCTAGAAATTATCTCACCTTCTGGACAGAATTCAGTCAAAACCGCTGCTGTTTAAAAGTAAAAATCACACCTTCCTGTTTGTCCAATTGAAATGGGATCCTCTTCTGCTTTAATATTTCAATTTAAAAAAAAAAAATTCTTTTCTCTTACATAAAATGCTGATAGATAGGAATTTTTAAAGATAGTTATATATGTATTATCACTAGTCAATCTTGTATTAAAATGCTGCTGCAAAATTTGAATGCTTTTTTTATTTCTGACAAAGTACATCAAAACTTCCCTTGGGGTGTTTCTCACAGTTTCTGCCTCTATATCATCCTCTTCCAAATCCAAATAATTGCCAAGACTTTAATGACCCTTTTTCTAGTAGCTTCATCAGAAACCTCTGGGATTGCTCTAGGTTTTTAAACGATATCCTTCTCTCTCAGTTTCAGATTATCTAGTTCTGTTTCAACTTTCTATAAGTTCTGTCTTACTCTCTAAAATTCCATTTTGTCATAATGTATACTATAGTAATAAAGACTTTAAGAACCAGTGTTTGCAATCTTACTCTACTCTGTTTTATCATAGCAATCTTGTAGCAGTTGTAGTCTATGTTAGATAATTAAATTAAGATTTTATTTTATACCTAACACTAATTTTGATGTGTTTGTGGGTTTTTTTTTCTTGGAGACATTAATTCTTTGATTTTGTCTTCAAAGTGTACTTAAAATTTTTTGATAGCATGAAAAATGAGAATTTGAAATATATGTTCACTAATAAATGCTGCAGAGGATGATAGTATTCTTTAGTTGTGAGTTTAGCTAATCAATTGTAAATTGGCTCATAGAGATTGAAACTGGTTAATTAGATCAGTATAAGACTTATGAAAGAAGTCCTTCCTTTTTTATATATGGGATCTACCTCCTTTAGCCATATAGTTTCCACCAATTTCTTAGCTTACCAGGTGTTAAAGTTGTTGCAGTGTCTTCCAATTTGTCTTTTTATGACTGCACCCATGACTAACATTTAGCACTTGAATAACCAACTGGCTGAACACAATACAAATCTTTGTTGTGAAATGATGGTGCTTTGTCATAAATTTTATTTATAGTGACTGCAATTTAACTTCTGTTTTGAAATGGCTGTATATTTTCTTTTCTCAGAGATATGATGACATAACACTTATTACCTGTGTTGGAAACTTAGCACAAGAGACAATCATACATGTAAGAAATATTCAGAAAGCATCTCGTACTTTGTACACTGATTAATGGTAGACATATTTTATGTATAGCTTTTTGTCTTTGTCAGCTGTGCAAGTAGATTGCAAATAATCAAAATGGCAGTTTTTCTCTTATCCGTTCACTATACAGAATGATGTTGATACTGCAATTTACTCTAACCCAATGCCTTCTAGGTATGTTTGGAGTCTAGTTACCAGAATTCTCAGCCAGCAAATTAGGTAAAGGTGTTACTGATGGTACTGATGGTAGAGAAAAGACTTTGGTTTTTTTTTTTTTTTCAGGTACGATATGGCCCTTATGTGAGTTTTGTGATCTGTACCAATGTAGCTTATTTTCTCAGGCAATGGCTCTTTGGTGGAATCCTCAGCCATTTCTAAACTCTTTGATTCTTGGTTAAGTCCACTGCAAGCAATAAAGATCTGAAAGGATCAGATATTGCCAAATATACTTGTGATGCCAATATAAAATATGTGGGTCAACACAGTCCAATGAATATTCAGCTCGATACAGCAAAGAGTCCAGGTATTTGAAATATATGTTTACTAATAAGTGCTGCAAGCCATGGTGGCACAGTGCTTAGAATGCTGCACTGTAGGCTAATTCTGCCCACTGCCAGGAGTTCTAACCGGCTCAATGTTGACTCAGACGTCCGTCCTTCTCAGGTCGGTAAAATGAAGACCTAGATTGTTGGGGACAATATACTGACTCTATAAACTGCTTAGAAAATGCTATAAAGCACTATGAAGTGGTATATTAGTTTAAACGCTATTGCTATTTGTGTCTGAGTATTTTAGATTACAAAGAGCAGTTTTAGTATTAGTCAGCTTGCATGGTAGACTTTTATAAGACCTTTCACCCATTTCCAGTGGGATAACCTATGTCACCGGGTTTTAAATCCCTCTGGCCTGCAGTACTACTTAAGAAAATCCAATTTGATAAGTTTTTTATATGCTCTCCTTTTAAAACAGGATGTGCAAATACACTTGTATGGTACATTACAGCAATGATTCAGAAGCTTAATACAGCAGCATGGTATAAGATGCTTCATCCTGTTAGACCAGCTCTGCAAACCCACCAAATGAAATTTTATATACATACATACATACATACATACATACATACACACACACACATACACACACGTGTGTGTGTGTGTGTGTGTGTGTGTGTGTGTGTGTGTGTGTTCTACTCCCCCTCCCTACCTGAAAGTAAATCTCTTCCAAATGCAAAACAAGCAGAGGAGAGGAGTTTCAGTTTCAGTTTCACAGCAGCAAGCAGCTTTAGTACAGTACAGTTGAGTTAAGCCATGCTGTCTCCTTTTTGCTCACACAGCAAATACTGTTTCAGTATCCAAACACCCCTCAACTCTCTCACACATTGACAGGATGCTAGCCAGATGAATACCAATGGTTGCTGGTAGGCAGAGGCAGATTTTTTTCCTTCTTATTTTCCTCCCCCAAAACTAAGCCCAACCACATAGTTTTCGTAGCGAAGCATGGGTATAGAGCTAGTGTATTTATAAAGACAAATAGGGACACCTTGTTCATATACTATAAGGGCTCCCAAAATCATTTCAGCTACGTTTTGAAAATTATTTTGGAAGTACACTAAGAATCTCTCTATAAAAGTAAAAATGTGCTGAGGTTTTCCTCTGTTGCATTTGCAGAACCAAGATTTGTACTGATGCCAAGCCAAGCCACGGTGCATATGAGTGTGTGTAGCACAACCTTGGGAAAGCCTTGGAGCAGCCACATGGGACTTCCTGGAGGTTGTAGTTGATCCAATCCTTTAGGGAAAGGCCTGTGTCAACAAGCTTAACGTAGCCTTGATGTAGGAATTCAAACATAATTTGGGTTGAACAAGTACTATGAGAACTGTTTTCATTCCAAAATTAATACCCACGCCTTAGATACTTAGCATTATAAAGGGTAGCATACTTGTTGACTGTAATTAAAAAGTGACTGAAAACTAGACAGAAAGGCAAACACATGGAAAACAATAGGCAGATAAAGCATTTCTCCAAATGTTTATATCAAATATAAGAAAGGAAGAGAACAGTGTGATACCAAATGAGAAGCAAAAGGCATGTTTTATTGATTTTTTTAAAGTTCACTTAATCCAGAACAGATCCATTCTATTTTAGGAAGCATCCTTTATGAATGGCTATAAATAAGTTTAGTTTACTTTATTGTCATTGCACATCGTACAACGAAATCAAACACCATCTTCAGTGTACATCATGACCATGACCATGAAAATAAACGCAAACACACATCAGTCACCCTCCACACATTGAACCGGAAACCCCCAACACCACACCAACACTGCACTTATACAGCAGAATTCAAAAGAGATACTGCCCTGGGATAGAAGCTGTATTTGTCCTTGTTTTTATTATTCTGTACCGTCTGCAAGATGGCAATAGTTCAAAAAATGTTTTCCTGGGATGAGATGGATCTTTGAGAATGTTTTAAACTTTCTTAAGGCAGCGGGATCTATAAAGCTCTTCCAAAGAGGGGAGAGCGTAACCAATGATCTTCTGAACAATGACATTAACCCTCTGGAGTGCTTTCCTATCTGCCACTGTGCAATGGGCAAACCATACAGTGGTGCAGTATGTTAAAATGCTTTCTATGGTGCAGCGGTAGAAGGTCACCAGCAGTTTCTCATTCAGTTGTTGTTTTCTGAGAAGCCTCAGGTAGTATAATCTCTGCTGGGCCCTTTTGACCAGGGCTGCAATGTGGACACCCCAGGTCAAGTCCTCTTTTAGGGTAACACCCAGAAACTTAAAAGTGGCCACTTGCTCCACTCGGTCTCCATTGATAAGCAAGGGCTGGATGTCTGATCTGTTCCTTCTATAATCCACTATAAGCTCCTTGGTCTTATTGGTGTTGAGGACCAAGTTGTTGTCTCCACACCATGAAAGCAACCGGTCCACCTCATCTCGGTAGGCAGACTCGTCCTCCCCGGAGATAAGTCCCACCACTGTTGTATCATCTGCAAATTTAGCAATATTATTACTTGCGTGAGTGGGAATGCAGTCATGCACATAGAGAGTATAGAGTAAGGGACTGAACATGCAACCCTGTGGTGTACCAGTGTTAAGAATAAGGGCTGAAGAGGTATGATTATCTAGTCTGACCCTCTGTGAGTGGCCAGACAGGAAATCCATAATCCAAAGGCAAACTGAATTAGAAAGCCCAAGGTCCAGAAGTTTAGACGCTAGTCTATGTGGAAGAATTGTGTTAAACGCTGAACTAAAATCCACAAAAAGCATCCTCACGTAGCCCTCCCGCTGTTCTAGATGAGTCAGAGCAATGTGAAGAGTGATGGCTATAGCATCCTCTGTAGATCTATTTGTTCTGTATGCAAACTGGTGTTTATCAAATATATGTGGAAGACCAGAAATGATGTGCCGGCAGACCAATTTCTCAAAGCACTTCATGATGATAGGAGTGAGTGCCACTGGTCTGTAATCGTTGAGGTTATTGATAGGGAACTTCTTTGGCAGCAGAACAATGGTGGAAACCTTCAAACAAGATGGAATAGTGGACTGGGATAAAGACCGATTGAAGATCCTGGTAAAGACTCCAGCCAACTGATCAGCACAGTCTTTAAGCACTCGGCCCGAGATACCATCAGGACCGGCAGCCTTTCTAGGGTCCACAGCCCTCAGAATGCTCCTCACCTCCTGTTCCTCCACCATGAGGTGGGGGCTACAATGGGCTGGTAGTTGTGTTTTATCTATTTCTGATGTCTCCACTTCAAAGCGAGCAAAATAATTCAGTTCCTCTGCCAGTGATAAGGCATTAAGTATAGCTCGCGAGATTTGTGTAAAATGTTTGCAGTTTATCCATTATAGTGCTAATGAATAACGAAAATAGAGAAACCCAAAGAATACATTTTGCTGAAGGTTTATCCAGTCACTGGCTGAGAAAAGGAGCTCTAAGAGATCATGCAGTTGGTACTGCAGGGATAAAATCTTGTCCAAACATTCTAACTCAGAATTCATATCGGAGCTCTGCCTGTACACATATATGCTTCAAATCGTCAATGGACTCTGGGGAAAGTTTGTGGAACTGGGAGCAGATTCTTTAAAATGTGATTTGGACTGATTCAAAGATAATCTGTTCACAAAGTGGCCAAAATAAAGGTGAACAAACTTTGGAATGTTGTCTTGGATGGGTTGTGAAGCTGAAGGATAGGTTGAGTTTTTTCCCCTTTTTATAAATAGTCCTCGAGTTATTATCACAATTGAGCCCAAAAATCTCTGTTGTTAAGTGAGACATTTGTTAAATGAACTTTGCCCCATTTTACAATTATTTTTTGCCATAGTTGTTAAGTGAATCACTACAGTTATTAAATTAGTAACAAGGTTATTAAGTGAATCTGGCTTCCCAGGAAGAACGCAAAAGATGACCATATGACCCTGGCACACTGCGACTGTCATACATGTGAGCCAGCACCCAAATGTAAATCCTTGGGGATTCTGCAACAATTGTAAGTGTGAACAATAGTTATAACTAACTTTTTCCAGGGCCATTGTAACTTTGAATGGTCACCAAATGAACTATTGTAAATTGAGAACATTTGAGATTTGGAAGCTATCTTGAAATCATTCCTTGTTTCTGCTTTTTTATTTGAAGTGCTAGTACTTAAGGAGATAAAGGACTTATTGAAAGAAGAAGCCAACTATATAGATGGCACTATTCATAAGCAAAGCAAATACTGCCAGCAGCGGCCTATTCAAGACAGGATATTTCAAAACTCCTTGCAGCAAAGTTTGACAGCTAACAAAGGCAAAATGGTAGATTAGAAGCAGCCCCTCACCCAAGATCCAACACAAGACAAAAGCCAGTAGCCACAATTAGGAATTGCCCAACACCCTTTCAGAACACAAGCCCCTTCATTGCACAACACCAGAACAATTCAAACTTCAAAGTCACAGTAAACCTATAAAGATCCATCCACTCATTCAACCTGTGGTTTAGCTGACCCAGAACTACACGCGATCTTTGTGGTTCTGTTCAATAAACTTCCTTTCCAGTTAACCTCCATGTTGTTTCCAGAGTCTTTCACCCAGCTTGGAACTAAACCAGATAGATTTTCCTTCAAACAGCACACATACACAATCCTAAATATAAATGCCTTTATGCCTATTCAAGATCTAGATACTTTATTGTATTCATTACATGAATCTATTCACCAAATTAAAATGCAACCTTTGCTAAAATTATCAAGGAAGCTTCTAAATAATCATCATCCAAGTATGTTTATTGGTGTTGAAGTTAATATCTTTGTGGTGGCAGGAATATTTACACGCTTATGTTTTGCACTTCCCAAACAATAATGAAAAAAGGCACTGTCTCTCTGACAACCTGGCAGATTGTGCCTTTTGCAGTTATTAGCCAATGGGCTGGTGCTTCTTTTTAGCTTGTTCAGCTAACTTTGGTTTATGATTAAGAGGCAGGGAAAATGTAATGATGCAAAACAATGAAAAAGAAAATAATTCTGTCACAGCATGCTGTCTGATAAATGCCATCCAGCTTTCTAAAATCACTTTAGAAATCTCCTAAATCTTCAAGTAGGGAAAATACACAAAAATTGGTTTTCAACTCATTCTTCTCTGTATTTTCTTCATCTCAATATTTTTCTTCCTTAATGATAGACTGTAATTCTTGGGGGACTTATTCTATTACTGTTGTACTACAAAACTGATCATGCAAAAACGTGTTTACCAGACACAAATATTCTCATTTATTCCATATCCTTCTCCTTTTACATTTTTCCATCAAATTACATAGTGGTGGGATTCAAGTAATTTAACAACTGGTTCTTCCGGACTTCCGGTTTGCCAGGCTTCGGTGACGGCAGGGATTCACGATTCTCCGCGATCCCTGCCGTGCTAGCCGTCTTGGTGCTTCCGATCCCAACGGATCTGGAGGATAAGGCTGCCCTGTTGAGGCAGCCGAAGATAGGGGGGATCCGGACAGGGGTTGAGGAGTATCGCAGACCTCCTCCCCAGCCGGCAAAAAACCCCTTTTCTCAAGGCGGTGGAGCGGCGGTCTCAATGGCCGCCACAAAGAAGCCAGCAACTGGCTTAAGAATGTGCAGGAGGAAGAAGGAGGAAGTTACAAAATGAAAGTTTTTCTTGGCTGAACCGGGACTTTAAGGACATGTTTAATACCTTGAAAACTACTATTTTTTTTTTGGATGTTCCCAATGGAGGTTTTCTAAAGCGGCAAATGAAAGTGCTGAAAGGGAAAGTCACTCTCCCTCCCTTATGGAACTAACAAATGGACATGGAAAATCTGCTTTCTAATAGAAGGTAAACATTTAAAGCCCTTTGTTACAAGTGGGAAGGGAGAGGTTTGGAAAAAAAAATTATATTAAGACTTTGTTGGAGGAGATGCCTTGAAGATTAAGAGACTAGAAGCTAATTGCAAAAAGGATTTAAAATACAGATTGGGTTTTTTTCCCTAATTGACATTACCCCAGGAAGAGAAACTGCAAAAGGAAGAATTTTGTGCTTTGCCTGGACTGTTTGATGACTTTGGGACTTTGGGGAATTGTTTTAAGTTTGGAAATATTTTGATTGGCTTAATAACAAGAAGAAGATAAAGAAAAAGAAGAAGAAAAAGTTTATAATGGCTCTATCTCTCAATGAACTAAGAAAACAATATGTAAAAATAAGGAAAGAAGGCAAGGATGCTATGGGAGAAGCCCTTTGTTTTTTAGAAATGGCGCTTGTTATGTGTCAGCAAATTCAACAACAGCTGGAAGAAGCGGAGGAAGAAGAAGCCATTTTTAATGAGCTAAAAAGTTTGATTAAGAAAGAAAGGAGAAAGAGAGGAGGGAAAAGGAAGGACTTAAGACTTAAAAAAATATCTATGAAAGAGAAAAATAAGATGCAAAATCAATATAATGCTAGAAAGCAAAAGGAAAGAAAAATACAACAGAGAGGGGAAGCCAAGAAGGCGGAGGTTTGGAGAGGAGTGGGTAAAAAGTCTAGCTGGGTCAAGAAAGAAAGGGAAAAGGGGGGAAAAAGTTACAAAGGTATAAAACAAGATGGGAAAAAGAAAAAAAAATTTAGGGACAAAGGGTAATGTATGATCTAAAAAAAAAAAGGATTCTGCAAAGTACACATGATAGTATTGTAGTATTTGTATTAAAAATAGAAAATTAGAATTTTATAAGATTCAATAAAAGAATTAAAATATTAAAGTACAATGTTAAAACATTTAATAATGAATGATTTTAAGTTTTAATAAAATATTAAAGGAAATGTTTAAAATATTAGTTTAATTATAGAGTTTAACGGGCTAATGTGCTGATGTTATTATAGATTTATTATTGTAGTATCTGTTTTTGAAATAGTAGAATGTACTAAGCAGAATCAGATTGGGATTTAGGTGTTATTTTAAATTTCAATTTAGGGGAATGATAGAAAGGCATCATACTCTGATTAGTGATTTCAGGAGAAATTATCTTTTTTTATATTGGGAATGAGATAAATGGAAATGGAAAAAAATGGACAAAAGATATAAAAATATTGACTTAAAGCAAGATGAAATATATAAAATAGAATTAAGAAGAGGGAAAAGCGGGGAGGAGTTATATAGAAGATATAGAATGGTAAACAAGATAGGTAATGGTATATAAGAAGAGCATGAATTTAATTGAAGTCCATACAAAAAGAGGTAATCTGGGGCCAAGCTACTTTCTAAAAGGAAGTTTTATGTTTTGTGTGTGTATGTTTAACTGAGAATTAATAAAATCTCGGAGGAATGCCAGATGAGAATAATTGTAAACAAGTCAGAGGGAAGTATAAATATGATGATTTAATAGTAGATAAATATAGAAAAGAAATGTGATTGAATAAGAGTAAAGAGAAATAATGTGAAATTTGTTAAAGGGAATTTATGTGTCTACATGGAAATGGGGTAAATTAGAAGTATGCGATATAAAATAATGTTTACCTGCCTTGTAAAGATTTATAATGGAAAGAGGTTTTATGTTTTTAATGTTTAATGATGTTTTGTTTTGTTTGTCTTTAAAATTAATAAAATTTGTTTAAAAACAACAACAACTGGTTCCTCCTAGTGACCGGTTGGGTGGGTGTGGCTGAGGGATGTCATATGACTGAGCGGGCATGCCCAATTCAACGTCACTCATGGCAAGGTGGGATGGTGCAGGTGGGCGGATGCTGCAGAGACAGGATGATTTCCTACATACCATTCCAAGCCTCTCCCCGCCTCTTGGGCTGACCAGATATACTCTGGTTGCAGACCCCAGTGGCCACCAGCTGGCTTGTTGAGGCATGCAACATGCTGCTGCTTAAGTTCCCGGGTTCCTCGCACAAATGTTGAAAGTCCAGTACTCTTTCCCCGCCCATTCAGCCTGCGCTCTCCTCTCACTTCAGGTACCGATTCCCCCAGCATGCCCAAATTTTAAGAATTAGAGCTGTGGGGAGGCAAGGTGCGCTTATCTCTGTCTCCCTCTAGGACTGGCCATGCCCCTGGCCCCGCCCTGCCCTCAAGGTCAAACACAAACCTTATGTGGCCCTCAATGAAATCGAGTTTGACACCCCTGATCTAGACCACCATAATGTTTAGGCCTACAATAAAAAACTTTTTCTGTAACAACTGAAAGATTGTTTTAACCAGTCTAGAGCTGATACAAACTTATTGGAAAATCATAGAAAAATATTAGAAATGTTTTCCTCCTCTAAAGCCAATGTGCATCTTATAGTCCAAAAATATGGTATATTAGCCAAGAAAAATTATAACTAATATTATTTACAATTACTACTACTGTCTGATCAATGTCATTTTATTTATTTTAACATGATTAAGATTTTATTCCTATTAAAATAGCTAGGTTTTGTAAAATGGATTGCACCTTGACTAAACCAGTTTTGTAATTAATGGGTTTCATTACGGTCTTTTACTTGCTTTCTGACTCTGATTTTGTATGTTTGGTTTGTTTTTGAGCTGGTCTATGGCTTTAACAAGGTGCCTACCTATTTTAGAGACCCATGTTTTCTAAATTTTAGCGCTCTTTCTCCCTCCTTTTCATTTTTATAGGTTTCAAGACTTTGCTGAAAGGAATTTCTGGGAAGTTTAGTAGTGGCGAACTGGTGGCAATTATGGGTCCTTCTGGAGCTGGGAAGTCGACACTTATGAATCTTCTGGCAGGATACAGGTGAGGAAGTGTACAAACACCGGCATCTTTTTATGACCAATATTCTCAAGATGTTAAGTGTGTTGCCGAGATGTTACTGTGTGAGAAAACAATATATTTGAAAATATAGGCTGCATTTCTTCGTCAGCTTTAAATATTAACAATGGTTTCTGTGTAAAAAAGAAAAACCCAGAGGTGTAATAGCTGGAATCAGGGTGAAAGATTGGAGGTCTTCACCTCTCGCTTTAAATAAGCAGTTTGGACACTTCCTCTGTGATGATTTACTTTCTAGGAGCACTTGATCTGGCATCTCATCCATAGCTCTGATCTGTGGGACAGCCTTTGCAACACGTACTGCCATTCTAACAATTATACGGGAAAAAAATATTATCCATTCTTGGCCATGAAGCTTAATGCAAGGGTTGCCAACCTCTGGGCTGTGACCCACTAATGGGCACTGAGCTTGTTTGTAACCGGGCTGTGGAAATGGGCAAGTATATGTGGTGTGTGTATGTGTGTGTGTGTGTGCACATCCCCATTTGTGTGAGCAATGGGTGAGTACATGCAGGCATGCTCTGTTTGCAGCAAAGGCAGAAAGGTTGGGGAACTCTGGCTTAATACACTTAACTTTTAATTATGAAGGTATTTTCAGCCTAAATGTATTAGTCTTTCAGGAACTTCAGAGATGTGAATCCAACACTGTGTGCTATTAGGAGAGTTAGTTTGCATATGATAGTTACATTTGTGCAAACTTGATAAATACAATTTGTGACCGGAGTGCTTTTCCATAATAACCCTTAAACTGTAGACTCAGACTCTGATAATAATTATTTCACACCTCATACTTACTAGCAGATGCTAAAAAAGAACTGACTCTTGTACTGTGAAAAACCTGAGTGTGCAGGTTTACCTGATTAATCTGATCTAAAGGCATGGGGAAAAAAATAGCCTGTTTCTTCTTTTGCTTTCAGAGAGACTGGGATGAAAGGAGAAATTCTCATCAATGGGCAACATCGTGATTTGCGTTCTTTCCGCAAAGTGTCTTGTTACATTATGCAAGATGACATGCTGCTTCCACATCTTACTGTCCAGGAAGCTATGATGGTATGGTTATTAATAATAGCAATCACATCTATACATCATACAGTTCTCATTTTTCTGAATTAGCTTCTTCCTGGGTTATGCCGTAATTATTACGCATCAAAGAGCATGAAAGAAAGAGGGAGGGAGGTAGGAAAGGATATAATGGTAAGCTATATACAGAGTTTTGTTGGAAGAAAGGAATATATGAGCTAGAACTGGTGATTTTATGAAGCTATATTATAAATCACAAAATCTGGACTTTCACAGAGAGCGAATACAGAAACAACTGGAATCCTGCTATTTACTTGCATATTTTAAAGCTTTTATATGCTGCCCCAAATCAGTACATTCAAGGCAGATTACCACTATCTGTATTATTCTATTTCACTGTATGCTAAAATCCTATTTCTCCCATAACACTAAAGATGAGTTTATCCATTTTGTTTATATTTGAAAGACAAGAGAAAGGGTGTTGCTTTCATTGCATGTGGCTAGTATTAAATAGCCATTGTGTTTCAAACATTCTGCCATCAGTATATATGATGCACATTACTTATTTAGCATACAATGAGAACATGACACAGTCCACGTAATTATAAGTAAAACTTCTAAGGGGGTATGGCAATGGCCTCATAACTGGATGCCCAGTTCAGCTATCAAGGCGATCACCTCTGGCATTGTTCATGCAAATCTTCTAGGGAACCAGACAATGCACATCATGGGCAATCTTGCAAATTATGTTTAATAGTTTGCATATCAGCACCACAATCACAACAAGGGGAATCTTTCCATCCCAACTGATGCAGGGCAGAGGCACTTCTTCCAGTATCATACCTAATTCTGTACAATCTCGACTGAACAAAACAAGTCAGGTCAAAACCAGATGGTTTGGTAGAGGGATCACTAATGGTTAGGCCACACAAGAAGATACCTTGGATCATTTCTCACTCTTGGCATTCTATTCTGGTTCATGTTAAGTGAATAGCTGGCCTACGGGATTTCAGTCTCGGGTTGGGCTGTGCCTGGTGAATCCTGGTGAATAGGGTGGGCCTTGTTATTCAATATCCTTGACCATAGCTGATTGAGAGCTTATTGTCTTCTAATGTGGGGTGGTATGATATTGCTAAGTACCAGTAACTAGTGCACAGGAGTGGAATGCAATGTGCCAGAGATGATATATGTTGTCCGGCAGATTTGTGCATCAACCATTGGGTGCTGTTAAGCCACACACTGACACAATATTTACCTGTGAAATAAATCAAACTGTTGTTCATAGACTGTTAGCATCAGCACCCCAGGATGTTCCAGCCAGTCTGTTCAGTAAATTATTGTGGTTTTTCAATTTTGCAGGAACTGCAGAATAGATATTGCTTGTCAATTGATTCATTAAATTGGGGGGGGTGGGGGGGGAATGACTTTGGAGTATTTTTCAGCCAGTCTATTTTCATGGTATTCTATGCATATCCAATTCTTCGTCATTTTCTCTATCGTGCTGGGAGTCTCAGAAATAATCAAAATTACTTGATTCTATATTGTTGATCGAATATGTCCTTTCTAAGCAAGCATTGAATTTGAAATTAAAACCTGGTCTTTTTGAGCATTGTGTTACAGATGCTGAAATGAACAGATAAATCTTACAAAGATATGTGTATCTCAACCTTAAAAATATACCAAAACTTGCAGGTCTTGAACTATGTGATTAGGTCTCTTGAACTGCAACAGAATCAAATCAAATATTTGGCGGGGGTTTGTGTGTGTAGTATACATAAATGCATTCACAGCTTTGGAAAATATTATTTTTCTAATCAGAATTATAATAACAAAAGTATAATCTTCAGATCAAATGTTTCCAAGTAGTTTCTTGAAGAGATGGTTCAGATAAAGATGGATTTTTTTCCTCCTCATGAACATCTGTGTCAGGCCAGCTTGGGCATTTAAGGAAGAAAGACCCTCCACTCCATTTATAGGGACATATATACTTTTAATAAAGCCAAAAGGTGTTACAGTATAAGCAAGGCCAGATCTGAATATTCCCGTGTAAACTCAGTGCTTTTCTGGTCTCCTGGGCTCTTGGTCCCCTTGGTCCTTTTGTCAATGTCTAATGGCATTCAAACTGGGTGTTTCAGTAACAGTCCTAAAGTTTGGCACCTCTTTGGTGGGTGTTCACATTCTGCTTTGGCTTGTGTCTTTGGATCGGCCAGGCTCTGTTCCGGGCTGACATCTCTGGTTCTTGTCATCCTGTTATTCCCCTTCCCTATATCCCCTAACTACTCCCTCCCCACTTTTATGGCAGGATACCATTGAAGCAAAGCAGGGCTGAAGCGATGTGATGGCAGATCTGGCAACCTGCAAGCTTCTCACATTGCTCTAACAAATATTGATCCTAACTGAAACTATTGATAATATTTCATCTCTCAAGGATTTATTTCCTGGCTTCTATACAGTAATAGCTATGTATTTTAAATAAGCGGCTACATTAGTTTCAAAAGACCTATACTGTATTATGGGAATTGGGTAAGTACTTTGCATGGCTGACATCCTCCCCCCAAATAAATTGACTTAATAAGTATAATATTCTACTATTTCAGGTGTCTGCCCATCTGAAACTTCAAGAAAAAGATGAAGGCAGGAGAGAAATGGTATGTGTATTACTGTATTCCGACTTAAAATGTGATACTTATTTTCTTTTAGAAGAAAACACAATATGCTTTTTATATCTGAAAGTATTATTTGTATATGTAAAAGTAGTATATTTAGAAGATTTTATAGAATATTTTTTCTTTTTTTGACCAGATTTATGAAATGTTGAATGCAAATGATATCCAGTTTGCATATAACTTATGTAATTCAAATCAGTAGGTTGAAAAGACTGAATGGAAGAAATATGGGAAATGTACATATAGAAGAATTTGTGCAATGACAGAGAACTCTTCATTGAACATGAAATTTGAGTTCTCAGCTGGATCTTAGGATTTGAGCTGGTGGTAAAAAATGCTTTTCACCTGAGAGCCTGTCTGGTATAGTGATAAGAGATCAGGAGAGCCAAAGTTTATCATTTATCAAACTCAGTGGGCAACTTTAGGCCATCGCTCTCTTTCAGCCGAATTGACTCAATAGGGTGGTTGTTATGTGATAAAATTAGGAGAGATGCTGAAGATCCAGACATACTTACTTAGAAAGAAATTAAATGGATATTTGTGGAAGATGTGCATGGACTAAACTATATCTCAGCCGATAAAGATGGAAGTAAAGGAATACAAAGGCGCTTTGCTGAAATTCTGACATTCATTTTTGCAGTCCAAATTTGGTCATCCCAATCTTTCATCCGGTTTTTAAATGAGAAATGGGCTTGTAATAAATGTAAAATAGATCCTTAGCAGAGTGTATAATACATGGATAATAGTAGAACAGGGTCATAGTTTTCATCCAAAATGACTACTTAGTCTTGTTTCCTTATGACCTTAACAATAATTAGAAATAGCAACTTCCAAACTGTTAAACTATGTTTAACTAAATATTAAACAATGTGCTTCCTAATACTTTAGAGCTGGCATATTAGATTTTTTAATAAAATATTTACCTATCCACTTCCCTAGTTTCAGATATTTATGTTTCAGAGATCACTGTTGTGATATGAATACAGTTACAGAAATTATTACCGAAGTTTCCCTTATGTTGTTCCTCTTCACAGGTGAATGAGATCCTGACAGCTTTGGGTTTGCTGTCGTGTGCCAGTACTCGTACTGGAAGCCTTTCAGGAGGGCAGAGAAAGCGTCTTGCGATTGCTTTGGAATTAGTGAACAACCCACCAGTTATGTTTTTTGATGAACCTACCAGGTAATTTGTGTTCTGGAGTGAAAGGCTGACAATTATTACAAATACGCTTTAAACATTTATTATTTTTAATATTAAAGTATTAAAAAATTAAAAGTATTCTCTTGATGTTTTAATTTTAAATTTTAAACAGATCTATTTAAAAAAAAAAGAGACCTTTGACTATGGAAATTCACTTTGTGCTTTTATGTATTTTATCAAGTTGAATATAATCCTGAATTTAAGGCGTTCTTTCCCTCCAAAGGGAGGATTAGAAAAATATACTAAAATACAGATAAAAATTTGGTGTAATGCTCAGCTTCCTCACCGTGTCAACCTAGGATTGTCAACACCAGATGAAACCAATACTGGAAACTTGCCTAAATAAGTCCAATAAATATGTGCATGTAAATCAGAATCAAATAAAAAATATGTTGATGCTAAAATCAAAGACCAAATTGACATACTTAATCCTATGCATTTAATTAATCATCAATATTGTTCAATTATCTGTAAAACAAGATACTTGAGTTATAAAATTCATGGATTTCCATCTTTATATGTTAGCTTTCATTCTATCAAACATAAATAACTCATACACAGGAACAGACACTTCCTTGTAGGTGTCAAAAACAAAATGGGAAAACAGGATGGGGATGGGACAAAGTAGAATAGCTACAGCATGAAAGAAAGGGAAAAAAGGAGACAGAATGAGAAAGTAAAGGAGAATAAGTAGTTGGATGGTTAAGAAAGAAAGAAAGAAACTAGATTTCATTTTTAAAAGGTTAAATTTACAGGATAGCTGGTCCTCCCAAGCAACAGCTAGTCCTTAGGCTAGAAACATCCATATATTTCAGAATACACTCTGCAATTGTTTGCATCTCTATCCACTCATAGTGATTATTTGAAAATAAAATCTTGCCTTCCTATCAGATAACTACAATGTCAGTATGTATTACTGGGTTAATATATCCTTTATCTCTTCATTAAGTGCAGTGTATGTGGATTGTGAAATACTAGCCTATATTCATTGATCACCATGGCTTCATGAGTTGGTCCCAAGTTTTTTTTAAACAACCCTAGTAATAACAACAGCAGATGCAACAACAACGAACTATTTGGCACTGAGAATACAAGGAGGTTCATGGACATATTCTTGTCACTTGCCAATCTCCCTATTTTAAAATAGAAAAAACGACCATGCAACAAACTCTAAAGCAAAGGGGCAACCTCCTACATTTTCAAGAAGCTCTCAGGGCACCCAATAAATGTAAAAAACAAGGAAATAAAAATGTTGGTAGCTATAGTCCAGGCTTTGCTTCTCCTCTACAAAAAGGACCAGCATAAGCAGAGATAGCAGGTAGCACCCAATCTAGTGTGATCTAGAGGTTGCTGGAAGCATTGTAATAATTACAGGCTTGGCCATCGTTTTTATTGAATAATTTTTGCTTTACAAAATGAATCATGTGAATTTTCTGTATTTCTGTTTTTCAAATATCTCATTTGTATTCAGAAAGTACTATTTGACAAAAGTACTTTCCTATCAAATAACTTTGATTAATTGAATATATGCCAGCCTTTTCAAAACCTCCCAAAATGAGAGGTTAATTTGCTCTGGGTTCATGACACTCCAACATAGAATGTGCTGAGATATGTGAAAATGTATCACATATAATATTACTAGCTCGATACCCGTGCTTCGCTACAAAACCATATGGTCGGGCTTAGTTTTGGGGGAGGAAAATAAGGGAAAGCAATTCTGCCTCTGCCGACCAGCATCCATCAGTATTCATCTGGCTAGTATACTGTCAGTGTGTGAGAGGATTGAGGGCTGTTTGGAAACTGAAGCAGTATTTGCTGTGTGAGTAAGGAGTCTGGGTATGGCTTAGCTCAATTGTTCCGTACTAAAGCTGGTTGGTGCTCTGAAACTGAAACTCCTCTCCTCTGCTTGTGTTTTGTATTTGGAACAGATTTCTTTTCAAGTGGGGAGGGGGAGTAGAACTCCTTAGCATCAGAGCCTGTTAATAATAATATACGAAATACTAAAGCTCTGGTGGTCATTTCGAAAAATCCTTTCTTAGTGAGCACCTAGAAGTCAGTGGTGGGATTCAATTTTTTTTACTACTGGTTCTGTGGGCGTGGCTTGTGGGCGTGGCAGGGGAAGGATACTGTAAAATCTCCAGTCAGAAGTGGTATTTGCCAGTTCTCCAAGCTATTCAAAATTTCTTCTACCGGTTCTCCAGAACTGGTCAGAACCTGCTGAATACCACCTTTGCTAGAAATCAAGAGGAACATATGTGCCAGATTTCAAGTTTGTAGGCTTTACAGTTCTGGAGATTTTGTGATGATTCGTGATAATATGTGATAAGCATAATAATATATAATAAGCATCACTGATAAATGATGTAATCAAGGCTACATTTTGGTACAATATGGTATTAGAATATGGTATTAGCAACCTTGTAAAGGACAAGCTAAAGTGTGTGTGGCGGGGGTGGGGGGCGGGAATAAGTAAAAATTGCCTTTCATTCAAACTTCTCATTTCAAGATCAATTTTGGATATGAAAAGAACAAAGTGGGCAAACTGTGTTTTCTTCATTTTTTTCCATAGTGGCCTGGACAGTGCATCTTGCTTTCAAGTTGTCTCCCTCATGAAGGCTTTAGCCCAGGGTGGCCGGTCCATCATCTGCACTATCCATCAGCCCAGTGCCAAACTCTTCGAACTTTTCGATCAGGTAGAATCATAGAGCTGAAAGACATGTATATGTACACACTGTGTCATAGCCACTTGGATCCTGGTCTTGAAAAGGCCTTTCCTCATTATTAAAAGATCCTTCATGTTAGCATCATATTTAACAATCATTCACAGAGGAAACCTGTAATACGTCACCTGCAGAAAAGGATGAGTCAATGCAGTTGAATTTCTTTGGGAATCACTTAGAACAGAGTGGTATAGAGAAGTTATCCTCTGCCAGCTATTCCTTCAAAATGCTTACATTGTAGTAAATGCATTTATTAGGAGTATATAAATCATTCCTAAATATTAAAGTAATTTGTTTTAATAAGGTGGTTTGCCCCATAGAAATCCACTGCAGCACTTTGATGTAATATTCTGCCTTTGCAAAAAATCTAGGCAGGGCCAATCTGCTTTGCTCATCAGATCTCAGAACCATAGCAGCTGAGTGAAAATAGCTATATCATTTTGATGAATATAAGTGAGGATGTTTCATTTCATAAAGGAGAGGAGGTTTGAAAAGGTTGCTTTGGTCAGATATCAAGAAAGAGAAGTGCCACCTTGAAGATCTACCAGTCCAATCTTTAGCACAGGAATAAAACACGAGATATTGCTAAGTTCACCCACATTTCCACTCATGCAGCTTTTTAACTCTCACTCAACCTTTCTCAGACTTCGGAGTTTATTATGTTCCACATATGATATGTAATAGGTTTATGCAGATGTAATTAAGACATCCTTTATTTTGATGGATGGTTTTCTTCAAATAAGCAGAATGACTCCTTTGCTTGATGACAATATGCTGTTCATTCAATCTGTTTATTGAGATAAATCAGACATATCATAACTCTTCATGAAGGTGACTGAATGTAGATCTGTGAAGACAGGGCAAACATATCTGTAAGTCTTTGGAGTAGATTGCCAATAAGTTTAACAATTATAGTTTAACAATTCATACCAAAATTAGTAATCAATTTGTAATAAGAAAAAAGTATTTAACATATTGAAATTTGTCAGCCATTAAAATATAATATAATGAAATTAGGAAATTGTTGAGAAATTGAAGACGTTGTGTATTTAGGAAATTTGTGATGAGAAAAATGGGATTAGAAATTAGATCTGAATTAGCCCTAGTGTGCATGCATGCTAACATATGTAACAAATAATTTTGTTAGTTAAAGTTTAGGGCTAATTTAAAGCTACACCTGAGAAAAATGTTGAAATGAAAATGTTGTACAACAAGGCTAGGTATGAGAAAAATAAATGTTTTTTATGTATATGAGGAGAGAGATTAATAAATTAAAATAAAAAAATATCTTCCAGTAGTTAAACCTGGAAACAGATATTATATACTGTAAAATCTTATTGGTTCTTAGTAAGTACATTAACATCCTGGAGATTTAACTATGTCAGTGTCTCTCCTTTAACTTAAATAATATTTTTGTAATAAGATTGCATATCATAATTCTGAAGCTAGACAGGAGTATTCTTCATCATTTCTTGTTTTTCTTTATTTCAGCTCTATGTCTTGAGCCAAGGGCAATGCATTTACCGTGGAAAAGTATTAAATTTAGTCCCTTATTTGAGAGATTTGGGTTTAAATTGTCCAACATATCACAATCCAGCAGATTTTGGTGAGCAAAATGATGGAGGTTCTCACTTTCTTTCACAAGCTTTTGGGAATGATACTGAATTTGTGTGTGTGTGTGTGTGTGTGTGTGTGTGTGTGTGTATATATATATATATATATATATATATATATATATATGCATAATAATTATATGGTATCTGTTTATTGATATCTTATATCCTCTAATGGTAGCTAAAATTGCCAGATCTAGTTCATTTAAAAAAAACAACCCTTTGAAATAAAACTAAGAGCAAGTAAAATACAACTGAGCTGTATTTGCTGAATTTTTTCCTTCTCTTTTATGATTAAAAATACAGAAAGTCAGGGCACGCTTGATTTGGGGGATAATTTGATATTCATATTGGAAATAAGCATACATTCCAGAGGATATGGCAGCCACAATCACTTTACATTAATTGATGGGTATACTTTACAACTTTACATACTGAAAATAGAATTTCATTAGGAAAGTCAAATGTTCATGACATTTCTTTTCAAATATTTTACTTTGGAAGTATTCTTATGGAGTAAAGAACACCATACTGAAGTGTGCTTTAAAAAAAATTTGTAGTAATTTTGATTATTAAAGCTATCATTCTGCATGAACATTGAAATAGAGTCCATGTTTAAATGTGTTGATCAGCCTTAATTTTTAAAATCATTTTAAACAATTTCAGGAATTCTGCAGTTTTTTAACTTCGTTTCCTCTGCATAGTTACCTGCTTTTCACAAACTCTTCTATAATATGCCCATAACATATTAGATTTCAGGATTATACTGGTAGCTGTACCACTAAACTTTCGTGTTAATTATATCATTTGAACAATTTACATTCATTCAAGGTCAGTTTGTGACCACTAGCTCATACACACACATACCCTCCAAGGCACCCACATCCCAAGAAGTCTGTGGGACTATGGTAAAAAAATATATATATACTGTAGTTCGGACCTTCCAACTTCTCATGAAAAAAAAAAAAAAACTCACAAAGTTGGAAGATCTCAACTATATTTTTTACCATAGTCCCACAGTCTTCTTGCCCTGTACACGCAGTGGAGAACGGAGCTGGAAAGCAGGTCAGTGAATGGATTTGGCTGCCATCAGGGGGTGAGGGACCTCTGTTTTGTGTGTGTGTGTGTGTGTGTGTGAGAGAGAGAGAGAGAGAGAGAGAGCAAGCACACATTGCCGCCAACCCTTGGAGGTTGCATTGGATCTCTCTCTCTCTCTCTCATCTGCGGCAGGGTCCAGGCTGCTGGCATTGAGCCCGGCACTCTTTGGGCCCTAGCGGGCATTGCAGCTCTCTTATCAGCTCTGTGTGGGGCAGCATAGATGGAGAAAAGGAGGACAGGCAGAAAAATCCTCCTCCCCCTTTTCCTGCCAAGCCTTCAGCATTGCAATCCTGGGATATGATATCTCTCACTCCCCAGATTATCCCTCTTGTGAAGAAAACCCAACCCAATGCAAACGCTGCCTTCAGCCACCTCTTTGTCGTGGTGAAACTCCTCTTTGAAAGGAAGACCTGCAGGTGTGTGTGTGTGGGGGGGCAGATTTCCTGCACACCATCCTTTTAAAGAGGAGCCCTGCACAGGTGCACATCCAAAAATGCTCCCTCCAGGGCTTCAGAGCCTCCATTCTTGCAATCCTGTTAGCACAGGTTTGCTCCGAAGCTGCGCCAGAGTATTGTACAAGGAGACCTCTGCAGTTACGGCGGTTTTGTTTTCTGGAGGCAGCAGCCGGAGCAGCACCCACGAGAGAGCTGGAACATAAGCTGGGACTCAGTTTCCTATCTTTAACATTCCAATGGGCATTAGTCACCGCTTCACAATGCAACCTGTCCCTTGTATGGCCCAAATAGTTGAGGTTTGTGGCACAACTTTGCAATGCGTTATTCGCATGCTGATGAAAATGGCAAATTCTGTAGATGCTGCTGCACTTTGTCCTGATGGTTGGCAAACTCCACAATTTTATGCATACCTGACAGCAAGGAATAATGCTCCATGAATCTGGCTTTTATTCTACTATATAGTGGGATTAAATAGTTTTTTCTATCTGTTTAGTGATGGAGGTCGCATCTGGTGAATACGGAGATCAGAATAGCAGGCTTGTAAGAGCTGTGCAAGAGGGAATGTGTGATTCAGATTACAAGAGAAACTCTGCAGGAGAAAATGAACTTAACCCTTTTTTATGGCACAAACCATCAGACGAGGTAATTCAAAGTAAAGGAAATCAAGTCAGCCACTTTGAGAACTCTTTGAGTTCTTTCGTTTTAAGTGCTTCCTTCAGCTGGGTGTTGTGTGACATATAAGCTTAATAAATGCATTATTATTTTGATTAATCACATAGCAACACAGATGTTTATACTGGGTTTGGTATTTTTATCCATTTATTGAGCATTATTGTTGAATTATTTTTAAACTGTAATAGAAAATGAACCTGGCTCAGCAGATAGTTACACAATAAAAACCCCATCATGCAGGGGTGCTTCTCAGGTAATTTTGTCCAAAAAGTTTTATATGCCAACATGAGCACTTTGAACTGGGCTCAGAAAACAATCAGCAACTAGTGTTACTTTTTCTTTGTAGAAGTAAATTCCCCACATTATAATGCCAAATTCTGGCCCATCTGCAATTTAAGACTATCTTCAAGATTGACCTCACAATGAATGTTTTGTAATAGTCCAATTTTGCAACTACTAGGATATGTGTTACTAATTTGAAATCTTTCTTCTTGTAACTAATTTGAAGTGCATTTGATTTAACAATCAATATAGTAAAAAGAATCCCAGGCCATAGATATCATGTGACTGTTCAGCATGAAAGGAGCATCCATAGACTGCCACCCTGTTATTCAACTGGGAATTCCAGTCCATCCAGAATAGGTTCATGTCTGAAATTCAGCCTGTAATAGTAATACTGAGTTTAATTTCATTTTTTTTCTGTCCATTCAAGTTTGGTAAAACATGAAGTGACAGGTAAAGATTATAGTTGATGTAAATGTCTGAGTTATTTTTAAGTGTAAAATTCTAATATGCTGAATCTTTATATCATGTAAAGTACACTGCTCATAAAAATAAAGGGAACACTTAAACAACACAATGTAATTCCAAGTCAATCACACTTCTGTGAAATCAAACTGTCCATGTAGGTAGCAACACTGATTTACGATCAATTTCACATGCTGTTGTGCAAATGGAATAGACAACAGGTGGAAAGCATAGGCAGTTAGCAAGACATCCCCAATAAAGGAGTGGTTCTGCAGGTGGTGACCACAGACCACTTCTCAGTTCCTATGCTTTCTGGCTGATGGTTTGGTCACTTTTGAATGCTGGTAGTGCTTTCACTCTAGTGGTAGCATGAGACAGAGTCTACAACCCACACAAGTGGCTCAGGTAGTGCAGCTCATCCAGGATGGCACATCAATGCGAGCTGTGGCAAGAAGTTTTGCTGTGTCTGTCAGCGTAGTGTCCAGAGCATGGAGGCGCTACCAGGAGACAGGCCAGTACATCAGGAGATATGGAGGAGGCTGTAGTAGGGCAACAACCCAGCATCAGGACCACTACCTCCGCCTTTGTGCAAGGAGGGACAGGAGGAGCACTGCCAGAGCCCTGCAAAATGACCTCCAGCGGGCCACAAATATGCATGTAGCTGCTCAAACGGTCAGAAACAGACTCCATGAGGGTGGTATGAGGGCCCAATGTCCACAGGTGGGGGTTGTGCTTACAGCCCAACACCATGCAGGATGTTTGGCATTTGCCAGAGAACACCAAGATTGGCAAATTTGCCACTGGCGCCCTGTGCTCTTCACAGATGAAAGCAGGTTCACACTGATCACATGTGACAGACGTGACAGGGTCTGGAGACGCCGTGGAGAACGTTCTGCTGCCTGCAACATCCTCCAGCATGACTGGTTTGTCAGTGGGTCAGTAATGGTGTGGGGTAGAATTTCTTTAGGGGGCTGCACAGCCCTCCATGTGCACGCCAGAGGTAGCCTGACCGAGATGAGATCCTCAGACCCCTTGTGAAACCATATGCTGGTGCGGTTGGCCCTGGGTTCCTCCTAATGCAAGACAATGCTAGACCTCATGTGGCTGGAGTGTGTCAGCAGTTCCTGCAAGATGAAGGCATTAATGCTATGGACAGGCCCACCTGTTCCCCAGACCTGAATCCAATTGAGCACATCTGGGATATCATGTCTCGCTCCATCCACCAACACCACATTGCACCACAGACTGTCCAGGAGTTGGGGGATGCTTTAGTCCAGGTGTGGAAGGAGATCCCTCAGGAGATCATCCGCCACCTCATCAGGAGCATGCCCAGGCGTTGTAGGGAGGTCATACAGGCACGTGGAGGCCACACACACTACTGAGCCTCATTTTGATTTACTTTAAGGACATTACATCAAAGTTGGATCAGCCTGTAGTGTTTTTTTCCACTTTAATTTTGAGTGTAACTCCAAATCCAGACCTCCATGGGTTGCTAAATTTGATTTCCATTGATAATTTTTGTGTGATTTTGTTATCAGCACATTCAACTATGTAATGAACGAAGTATTTAATAAGAATGTTTCATTCATTCAGATCTAGGATGTCTTATTTTTGTGTTCCCTTTATTTTTTTGAGCAGTGTATTTTATTCAAAGTATTTGCATGTTTCTCTGAAACATCTTTCTCACCTGGAACAGAAGAGAAATCAAGTCTGAGGAAGACTAAGAAAGAATTTCTCATGCATGGATTAATATATCACTCATTGTTAGCGGTGAAGTCTATGTTTAGTGTTCCTCATTAGTGTTGTTGAGAAGGAGCTATATCTCAAAAAAGAACTCTTTTAAATTCAAATAAAATGGTTGAGTTCTGTTTAGAAAGTTAAAGATTAGTTGGCCAGATCTTAAATCTGATTCAACAAATTTTTCTCTCTTAAAACTGTAAATTTGAGTCAGATATGTCAGACATTCTTTCAATTTAGGTTCCACTAAAATCAGGTCTGATATTAAGCAATGCATTCCAATGGCCAGTGCTTCACCGAGCTAAATTATTTGTCTGTGCACTGAATCCAGGTCAAACATCACTGCTGCAGCCCAGAAGTGGGGGAGTTTCTCTTAGATTCTGCATGTTGGAAATAGTTTACATTGGTTTTCTGCCTTCTGCGACGTCAGCTGGTACAAATGTAGATCTAGCTTAGTCTGACCTGATTTTCTGCCAGCATTGTGGATGTTTCTCTGATCTGGCTGCACTTGGTTATTTTCCTGGCTTATTTTGGCATTTTGCTTATATATTTTAAAATCAGTGGATGACTAACTGTCCCGAAAGTAACCCAGCCAGCATGTTTTTTTTAATATTTTGCCCTTCAATAGAAACCAACTGCAACAAACCAAATTTTGATTTAATATAATGCTTACTTAAATGCTAGACAGCAAATTTGTAGAATCAAAGTTATGTTCATTTATATTGGTGTTGGAATCCAAGAAACAATACAAACCAAAAATTTCTTTCCCACTTGTGTTTTGCACCAGGATTCTTCATCCATGGAAGGCTGTCATAGCTTCTCAGCCAGCTGTCTTACTCAGTTTTGCATTCTGTTTAAAAGAACTTTTCTCAGCATAATGAGGGATTCGGTAAGGCTCAGATTTTAAGTATAAGAAAGAAAAGTGCATTGTAAGTTATCAGTTTTGATCTATGAAGCCATATTATTAATATTAAGTGCATAAAGTAAAAGAAAGATAGGTTTGATTCGTTTAGTGTTGCATAATTTAATCATGTTTCAAAAGTCAGGAGATGTAAAGGGAACTATGGATATAAAACTTTATATGGATGTATAACGTGCTTTAAATAATACTAAACACATTATTAGTATTTAAGCCTCTGGGGTTTCCGCCCCCCACCCCCCCCCGCAATCTGCTTTGACCTACCACCTCTGTAGCTTCATCCATGCTCTTAGCAGAGGTCTTCAGTTTTGCTCCCTTCTAGCACATCCCTATCAACCTTAATGAATACAAAATACTGGAAATATATGGAATTAAAATTATAAAGTGAACTGTAGCAAAAAAAAAACCTTTGCCCAGCCCTGTAGTGGAGGGGTTGGCAGAACTCAAAAAAAAAATTAGAAAAAGAGAATAAGCAACAATACACTACACTCTATTTAATTATCCAAGGCTCTAATTATAACTCCCTTCTCTTTCCCACAAGCTTCAAAGCTAAGCCATAAATATCCAGAAAGACACCTGTAATAATATTCCACAGAGTGCTTTCCTCTATCTTATCAGAGGATGTCCTTGAGAAGAAGAGTCTGTTTTTTCAGTTCAAGTAAAATATTTCCGAGCCTCTAGGTGGCAGTGTTACAAAGTATCTTAGTTCTCACTTTCCCCCCTCCTCTCTGAAAAGCATAATAAACAAGGGAAAGCCGACGTGAAATACACAAAAGCGAAAGCGCAAAAATCAAACAAAATCTAGAGAAGCCTCTAGCCCAAAAATAAAAAGTCCAGAAGAAGAATAAAACATATGAATATATAAAAAAAAAAACAGTCCAGTTATCCAATAAATAACAATGAAGTCCGGAAGCAAAGAAAAGAAAAAAAAAATGGATTCTCTCTTTGACGTTTCCCTAAGAAGAACGCCGCTTAGTCAGTTTTGTCAAAAAAAAAAAAAATTCACATAGGTTTCTTCAAATAGTCAGAGTAAACTTTCAAAGCTCAAAAAATTAAATAAAAAAAAGTTCTCACCCAACCGACAAACTCTTTCTCAAACTCTTTCCTTCTGGAGCCGCCCCGGCTTCAGCAGCATGGGGGCTGCCTCTCCGCCGCTGGCAAGAAGAGCTTCACCCGGGCTCTCCAGGGATTTTGCGGTATCCCCGGAGTCCTCAGGGTACGCTCTTCACGATGGCTGCCCCTACAGGACAGCGTAGGTCCGTTGGACCGGCCGGTAGCGGAGATATCGGCTGCAATCGAGGAGCTCGATTGCAGACCGTATCGCCACGGCGCAGGCTCCTCCCATCTCCCTCCCAAGTATATTTTTTGTTGTTGTTTTTTTTGTCTTCCCACCAGTCCCTCACTTTTGTCTTACATTTGATTGTTACTGCAAACTTATTCCTTTTTTTTTCACACTGGAAAATTTATGAAGATACTTTAATTTTTCACTAACTGGAACCATTAACTGGAAGCATTACATATAAGAAGCCTCTTAGGTTAGGCTAGTACAAAAATCACATTGTTTTTACAAAATGATTTGCATCCTCACTTCTATGCTATACAGAGACATTCAGTGTGTGTGCATATGTATAGATGTTAGCATGCTATAGGAGTTGCTAAGTCAAAAATATTATTAGCTCAAAGGTAATTTTTCTCCCTGACAGGTCCTGACACATCTGAGGGTAACCTCTCACATTGGAATTGGACTTCTGATTGGCTTGCTGTATCTGGGGATTGGAAATGAAGCAAAGAAAGTCCTAAGCAATTCTGGCTTCCTCTTTTTTTCAATGTTGTTCCTTATGTTTGCTGCTCTCATGCCAACAGTCCTTACATGTGAGTAACCAGTATGACACAGCTGACTAGGCTTCTTTAACCAGCTGCTTCTCAAATATCCTGAACTTCAATTCCCAAACATCCTAGACTTTGTTTTCATTGGCAGGGAATCACAAGAGAAGCTGTAACTGTTCATATGACAGCAGTGGTGGAAGGTTGCCAATAGGCTAATAGTTTGATAAGCCACCTATTAGATGGTTTTGTTCTGACCTAGGTTTCCCAAAATTATGAAGCAGATTCCTCATCCTGATAAAATCCCTTTTGTTTAGGTTACAGTGAATTCCTCTCCAGCAGAGTCTTGGCAAACAGTCTTTCATGAGATTTCACAACTACAGACCTTTATCAGGCTTGGAGAGTTGCCAGGCTGATTATAGCAGCAATTACTTGGCAAGAAATCAGGAACAGATCTTCACCCTAATGAATTGAACTAATTATCTCCTGCAAACACCACTCCCCTTTTGCTCCCGTTTATTACCTATGGGAGGGGCCATTCACCATCCACCTGAACCTTTACTCCCGAGTCGACCCTTGTTCCCTTCTCCTGGCAGGTCTGTGCATGCACACACTGGGGACAGGCTCCAGCTGTTCTTCTGCACACTGATCTCCAACTCCAAAGGCAGCTGATAACTGTCAGGCGGCCCTGGCCCCATCTCTGCCTCCGACACAGAGCACTTGTCAGAGCCTTCCCCAGACTCCAGGATTGGCCTATTCTCCTCCCCAACCTCCTCACTGTCCGAGTCTGGTGGGCCACAACAGGTTTCAGTAATACTAGCAAAACTCCATGTAGTTGTTTTATGCATACATGCATACACACGCACAAGGGCTGAGCAGCATTTTGGGACCATAGAAAAAAGGCTGTACAGAGCTTACGGTGGTGCATACATTATCATCACCATTATCATCACTGTCTGCCTTCTTATATATGACTTGGGTATAGGCAGATTAGACTGTAGAATGTAGAGAAGGGCTGTCAAACTCACGGCCCACGGGCTGGATGCGTCACGTGCTGGCCACGCCCCCACCCAGTTTAGCAAAGTGGGGGGAAGTCCTGATATGTTACATGATACTGCTGTGTCGACATGAGTTTAACACCCCTGGTGTAGAGTGTTAAAAACAACCTTTATAATCAGCAGCAAGTGATGTTTCCTAATCAAGATTCAGGAGAAATATCTTAAATCTACCACTTTGGCTAGCACTTTTTCACCAACAAACATGAGAACAATGAAAGGAAGTTTGTTTATCAGCTGAAACTCTTCCCACTCTCTGACCATTTATTTCCCTTTCCTCCAGTTAATCAGCTAGTCTGGTTTTAGCACCTTTCATCCTAATCCTTTTTGTTTACTATAAGGTAAGTGAATTCAGCAGCTGAAAGAGATCTAGTCTTCCAACCTAATCTTGTCCTTCATTGCTAAATCTGTGCAACTAAGAGGGAAAACGTCTTTTCACTTTAGGGTTTGATTATTTAAAGTCCCAACAGCTGCTCCAAAGTGGAGGATGGGAGACCTGCAGTTGTGCTTATCAAACAATCTGTTTAATCAACCAACAATGTACAATCATGTATAGAGCGTATCAAAGAAAATAATCTTCCAGTAGTCAAGTGGGTGCCGTTGTCCACCTGTATTCACTTTTACTTTTGCCAAAAACTACTACAGTATCTTTGTTTTATTATAATTTATCTTCCATTTTCTCCCTTTTACAACAAGGCTGGTCAGTAATCTGCTAAAGCCAGTTTCAATATGGAAAATAAGAGCCATGTCATCAGCATACATTAATAGTGACATTTTCCATCCATTAAATAAAAGGGAGAAAATACTTTGTGACTTCATGACCATTGTAATATCATTAATACAGAAGTTAAATAAGAAAGGAGCAAACAGCCCTGTTTAACTCCACTTTCCAGTAACATAGAGTCTAGCAAGAACCCTTGTGGGCCTGTTCTTATTCAAGCTGTAATCCAATCATTAGTTTAAGAAGATGCTTATTGATATCTGTTCTAGCTAGTTTCTCCCATAATCAGTACCTGTCAATGGAATAAAAGGCAGAGGGATCAGTAAAAGCAACATAGAGTTGTTTTGTATGCCCACTGGTATAGTTCTGAACAAGAACCTTCAAAGTGGTACAGTAATCTAGCCTGCTATGTCTTTTTTGAAACCCTGCCTCCCAAACATCTAATTTATTCAGAAGATGTTTGATATACAGCTTAGAAGAAATATCTAGCAGACTAACAATAATTGGCAAGTTCCTGCCAGTTGCCCTTCTTAAAGATTAGGTGTACTGTAATTTGTTTCCAATGGGGAGGTATAAAATCCAGTATGTTTTACCTATTTCTGAAAGAGTCTAGTCAGGATGGGTTCCCACCAGGAATCATTGATCTTACATATCTTTGGAGTAATCATATCCTCTTCAGGAGTTATTCCAAGAGCCAAGCTTGAAATCAGCTGCTTAACTTATATTTTGTGGTTATGCTTAATTCAATAAAGGTTTTTATTGGTTCAATATATGGCAGTTTAAAAAAGTGGAAAATAAAAAAAAATCTCCAACAACTGAATTTTCCTGCATAATATATTAGGGAAAGAATTTCCTGAAATATCTGAAACAATGCATTACACTTTTGAAAAAATAAATTGTGAAGATCTGCATTTTTCAGAATTATATATTCATATAAATAAAACAGTCATGGCTTTTCTATAAAATATATTAATGAATAAGCACATTCAAATCATACATTTTCAAATGAAGGAGAGGCTAAGTATGACAAGACAAATGTAAGATATTCAGGACAGCATCTAAGCATTAATTTCTGGAATTACTTTTGATTCTATGTATTTCAAGTGCTACTTTTATTTTTCTATATAGTTCCTCTTGAGATGGGAGTATTTCTTAGAGAACATCTGAATTATTGGTACAGTTTGAAGGCTTATTACTTGGCTAAAACTATGGCTGATGTCCCTTTTCAGGTAAATCTTTCTCTGCACCTTATCATTATTTTAGGACAGGAAGTTAGATAAAAGTAGTGATCAAATGAAATTTTCTTATGCAGTTTGCAAAATGCAATATGTCATTTTATCAGGAATATGAATTAATACTGCTACAAATCCTATTATAAAGGATATATATTATAGCATATAAATATATGCTATATGGTGTACAACCAGTTGTAAATGCTTTCTTTTTATTATACAATGGGAAATGGGATGCCCAAATCGCATTTTAGAATTATGCCAAGAAATGAAATTTAAGTCAGAGATGGATGGTTTAATGCAGGCTTGTCCAACCCGCGGCCCACGGGCCGCATGCGGCCCAGGTCGCCTCGTAATGCGGCCCAATGCCCACCCCAACCATCGTGCCACAGCCAGCAAGGAGGAAGAGGAGAGGCAGGCGCGAGGCGGGGCGAGGCGAGCGCCAGGCCAAGCAGCAAGAGAAAAGGCGGGTGCCGTCAGAGCGCCACCTCCTGTTACTGCTGCTGCTTCTGCCCCCGCCGCCGCTTCTGCCCTGCCGTCACCCCCGCCGCTTCTGCCCCGCCGCCACCCCTGCTGCTTCTGCCCCGCCGCCACCCCCTCCGCTTCTGCCCTGCCACTGCTGCTGCTTCTGCCCCCACCGCTGCTGCTGCCCCCGCCGCCACCGCTTCTTCTCCCGCCGCTTCTGCCCCCGCCGCCACCGCTTCTTCTCCCGCCACCGCTGCTGCTTCTGCCCCCGCCGCCGCTGCCCCCTCGGCGGGGGCATAAGCAGCGGCGGCGGCGGTGGCGGGGGCAGAAATGGCGGCAGCAGAAGCAGCAGTGGTGGTGGGGGAAGAAGCGGCGGCGGCGGGGGTGGTGGCGGGGGCAGAAACGGCGGTGGCAGAAGCAGCAGCGGTGGCAGGGGAAGAAGCGGTGGCGGGGGCAGAAGTAGCAGCGGCGGCGGGGGCAGAAGCGGCGGCGGCGGGGGTGGTGGCGGGGGCAGAAATGGCGGCGGCAGAAGCAGCAGCGGTGGCGGGGGAAGAAGCGGCGGCGGGGGCAGAAGCAGCAGCGGCGGCGGGGGCAGAAGCCTTCCCCCGTCGCTGCTTCTGCCCTCGCTGCTGCTGCTTCTGCCTTCCAGTCCTGCCTCATCCAGCCGGGCTATTTGCAGGAGGAGAGGTAGGCGTGAGGCAGGCGAGCTTTCTCCCCCCCTCCTCCCCCCGCAAAATTTGGCCGGAAAATAAACTGTGATAAAAAAACTGTGATAAAACAACCGTGATAAAAATAAATAATTTTAAATAAATAATTAATAATAAATAATAAAAACATCTCACTAACTTTATTTTCAAATAAATTTAATATGTTAACTATGTTTTCTATGGTTTTTTGGGATGATCAGGTATCGTTACTGTTATTTTATTTCATGTGCGGCCCAAACCAAATTTTCATCTTCTAATGTGGCCCAGGGAAGGTGAAAGGTTGGACACCCCTGGTCTAATGAATTAGTTTCCAGTATTCCAGTGCCAAATTTGAGGGAAAAGATAAACCACCTATATTTGAGTTGCAATTAGGTTAAATCTGTAAGCTGCCCAGAGTTGCCTTATCAGGGAGACAAGTTGTATATAAATTGAAGAAATAAGTAATAAATAAAACTTTAGGCATGTGTCGAGCATTTAAAATATTATGTTTCATTCTATATGCCTGGGCAAAGAAAACACTCTTCAAATTAGCAAAGTAGCTGTATTTTTCCCAAGGCTGGTGTCTGCTTCTGAAGCTGCTCCAGTGGTCCCCATCTACATGTACGTGCCAACCATTTCATAAACTAGAGCACTCCTCCGGAAAAATCCTAATAGGACATAACTCATCTGATAAGAAGTAGGAAAAGTAGTATAGTATCTGGCTTCTCATGTACATTGATAGATACAGGAATTTAAAAATATAATTCAGCTCATAAAGACAAAGACCCATCTCTCTCTTTCACTTTATTTTCTTGATGTTGAATAGGGCTATAACTCATTCCTTTACTTTTGACTTAACAGAGCACCATATTCTGTTATTTGTCTACTACAGATTATGTTTCCTGTGGCTTACTGCAGCATTGTGTACTGGATGACAGCACAGCCCTCTGATGCTCTGCGATTTCTCCTGTTTGCAGCCCTGGGGACTATGACATCCCTTGTGGCTCAGTCCCTTGGACTTCTGATTGGAGCAGCATCCACCTCACTTCAGGTCTCTTCTGCTTTATGTGATCTTCTGTATCTTTCTTTGGTGAACCTGATGTTCTCCAGGGGGGGTTGGGATTTCCAATTCCATTCTTTGCACCCAGGATAGCCAAAGGTTGGGGGAATTATGTATTGGCAGCTGGAACTGAACTGTACTCATTATATTTTTGCAGTCCATACCACATGTCACTAAAACAGTTTTTTTAAAACACTAAAACAATATGATTCTCATAAAAGTTTTATTCAAAATTTGATTTGTTAATTTTAAAAAATTGTTTTGTTTTTTAAGGTGGCAACATTTGTTGGTCCTGTTACAGCAATCCCAGTTCTTCTCTTCTCAGGCTTCTTTGTCAGTTTTGATACCATTCCTGCTTATCTCCAGTGGATGTCCTACATCTCTTATGTCAGGTACATTCGAAGGATGTTTCCTTTTTTTTTTCAAGATAACTCTGCAAAAGCTGTATTTTTTTAGACTATTCTCTTGGAACTTTTCCCCAGAGCTAGCTGTTTTCATCTTTATTCTTGGTTATGTGCATTTGTATGTATAAACAGATACACGTGCTGTGCAAACATGCATTAATATGCTTCTAAAAAAGATGAATGTGCAGGAAAGCTGTTTATAATTTCACTTTATGGGGTCCAGATATGAGTAAGCCAGTTTGATCTGCTGGATATCTGAAATTGGACCTGAGCTGTACAGCCTGAGTTCAAAGCTTGGATCAGCACAAAGCCTCTGAACTGCTTTGGGTCAAGTTACTTGTTTTTAGCCTCTTAATCAAATGCAGCTCTGCTCACCATAGGGTAAAAAAAAAACCTGTTGAGACAAAAGCTTTATTTTCAATTGGAGAGGTTTTTTTAAAAAAAATTTTTGCATTAATTCAACTGTATGTTTTCAATATCTGTTTATAATCTTTATTTCATTTATTATTAACTCCCTTGAGTGCTCAACAGAACCAAAATATCAAATATTAATCAAATAATAATTCTGTTGTTGTATCTTTCTGGCATTTCTTTGCTAGGGATGGTGCTGATCTATGCTTGCTTTGAGTTTGACCTTGCAAATGATTCCTCTCCATAGGTATGGATTTGAAGGTGTCATTCTTTCCATCTATGGTTTGGATCGAGAAGATCTTCATTGTGACAAAGATGACACTTGCCATTTTCAGAAGTCAGAGGCTATCCTCAAAGAATTGGATGTAGAAAATGCTAAACTTTATTTGGACTTCATTGTGCTTGGAATTTTCTTCATCTCCTTACGTCTCATTGCCTATTTTGTTCTCAGATACAAAATTCGAGCAGAGAGATAGAGAACAAATGGGATAACATGCAGTTCTAGACAATTGCTCTTTGGTGTGGCTGATGAGTTTTCAAAGCTCGGTTGCAAATCATGTTGTCTTCTGACCCCTAGAAGAACTAAAATGGAAACTTATTTCAGTTTTGAAAAATGTCACTGCTGATCCCAAGAGTTTCCTCTCCTGGAAAATGTATTTCTTCTAAGGTAGCGTGTAGATCTGGCAACTAGACGGAGAATGTCTATCTTTTATTATAAGTGGAAAAACATGAAATGTTGTGTCATCACTTCTTGCTGCATCTTACAAGTGTTTTTCCATAAGAAATTCCACAGTTAGTGTACACGTTTTTCCAGTTGTATGAAAAGGTGCTCTTTAAACTGAATGTTTAAAAATAAAGAAGGTGAGAAATCTGATATTGGTTCTCCTTAATACCCTGCTTTGAAGCTTTAATCATATGAGCTGGTCTCATGTACCAAATTTTTAATATTGTATCATATTACAGTGAAAGATGTAGAAGAATTTGAAAATCAAGATGCATACCTAGCTGCTTTCTCCTAACATTCTGTTTTTGTAGTGTCTTTAAGTTTCTTGTGGAATTTCAAATACTCTTTGTCTGTTTTATCTATTTTTCTGTGAATGCAAAACCCGAAACAGAGCAAAATGGAAACCAATCTCAAAGCCTATTTGAATACTCTAGCATGTTTTTAATAACACATATTCTAAAAAGAGAAAGGACTGCCAGTAATTTGGTGTTTGGTATGATGAATGCTTAAGGACTTAGTTTAAAAGGTCTCAGTGAAATATGTGTGCCCTGCCCAGCAATATATATAATACTGTATACAGAACCTATTATTTTTATTTTCACCAATTATGACTTTCTCAAAAAGAAATTCAAATCATGCTATTTTCACATTCCAGCAAAGCTAGGTGATTCCAAATCCATTCATAAACAGTTTATTTTTCTTTCACTCACTTTTTGCTGGATTCCAACCAAATTTATCTAAACAGTTTTTATTACTAGTTTGACATCTAATTTGACAACTGGGATGTGTAAACTGAAGCCGATTACTAGAAGTGCCTACATCCTGATTTCAAATACTAGCTGTATATAGCACTTTGTCTCAGAAAATTATTTGATAAAATTAACATTATAGGAAAAAAGACTAGCACTCTGGGCCAGTCTTATCTACCTCAGTGCAATGGATTCAGGTTGATTTATTAGAGAAATCAATTAAGCTGTTTTCAATCCAAAAGAGATTTCAAGTTGTGTATTCAGAACCCAGATCAAATGGCTGTTTCTAGCAAAGGCTATTGTTGAATGGATACTAAACCACTCAAGCCAGATCTCCAGAGTTAAGCTAGAGCATCAAAGCAAAACAAATAGAAATTGAAACAAAAACAAGACAAATTTGAGGAAAGATTAGTTTTATCCATATTGCAAGATTTGCCCCTTCTGCAGTTCTTCTACACTAGTACATGTTCCTGAAATGCATAGTTTATGTTGCTGGAAAACAATTAAGTAATTGGGATTGTATTTATTGGCAAAGCCAAAGTCCTTCGCTCCCTATAATCCTAGTCTTCTAGTCTTAACTTCAGAGTAAATAAATAAAAACGAACACTGTTCTTTAAATTAGCATGCAAGTTAGTCCATATGTATCACAGGATTCAAATCTGCACCACTAATTAGGTACTTGTAGGTTTGTATCCAGAAACCATTAACAACTTACTTTGTAAATTAACAGCAGATATGTAACAACGATTAGCATAGACAACCTCCAAGAATGTAATTATGTACCTTCAACAAGAAAATATACACTTTGGAGGATAATCAGTAGATGGATTGTGATAGGCTACCACCAGATTTGGAAGAGTCACACAAGTGCTTTCCAAGAAACTCATCAGGTGTATCTGCTAATTGACAAGTAAGGCATTCACAGGAACTGATCATTCTTTCATGAAATACTGCAGGTTGGTATTGCAAATGTAGAGATACATCATTTATGGATTATATCTCTAAATATAACATTATTTTGTTGCAGGAAACATGGGCCACAGAGAATATGGGGCTTGATAATTTTGCAATACATTCTCTCAAGGCCATTAGATTAAGGAAAGCGGGGAGGCCAAATGATAGGTCTTTCAAATAAAACCCACCCTGTGGTGAGTAATCTAAAAAAAAACACGGTGTAATCAATTTGCAATGGTTATAAACCTTTGAGTTGGCCATCTCCATGTTCTCCCATCATGTTATAAAACGGGTGGAAGAAAGTTGGCTTATGTTGGGACTATATATGACATCCTACATAATTGTTTTTATTTCCAGTGTGATGTATCAATTTTGAATAACATGTAATCATTTCCATATCTGATACTATTATTGGATCGAGTCCCTAATAAATTCCTAATTCTTTTGAAAAAGAAAGAACACAATCAACATTAAGCCCCTTTAAATTCTGTTGATGTTAGTTTGTAGATTACTTAAACTTGGCCAGTTTAACTTGATCTGGTTGTTTCTAAGAGATTACTAGCAGATTTGTTAACCTGCCAGGATTGTCTAATATATCAAGTTTAAAAATACAGCTGTCCTTGATACTGCAGTTCCATTCTTAAACCAAAACTCTAATTGGCATGATATTTCCACAAGGAAGAAAATTCTATTACAAATTGTAAATCCACATGAATTATTTTCAGCAGTGGAAACTGGAAGAAGTTACTGTGAGAAATTAATAAACAAAAATGATTACACAGATAGCAAATGTAATATAAAAAATAAGTAATTTTTTTCTTGTTGACATCCCTGAAAATACCTTAAATATATTATGCGGTGAGAATCTACAACAGACAAGCATTATTAGGAAGTCACATACAGCTATTACAACTGAGGTTGTTCAAGACCTTGCTTTTCCATTAGAGTAGTGGATATGTCTGTTTCACACATTTTGGGAGTGCATTGTAGGAGGGAAGGATTCAACATGGCTCCGTACAGTATTACTGGCTTTCATATTTTAATCTGAAGACAAAAGACACTCATAGTATTACTACAGACAAGCAGGAATCTTGTCCCTTGCCCACCCAATAAAATTTATTAATTGCACATATATTTGCATATATCTGAGCTTAGAACCCAACTAAATATATGGGGAACATCCTGGATGAGTTCATACAACACACTAAAGTACAAATAAGCTAACCAAAAGTTAGGTCAATGCATCATGAAACTCCAGTCCGTGCAGCTAGTTTATGATTCACTGTGTTATACGAATCCAGAAAATTGGATCAATGGGGTAAATTATGATTCTAATAAACAAGCTTAAGCATGTCATGCAAAAATAGCCATTTAGTTTATTACATTTTTACGTGAACTTGCTGTTTTCAGAAATATCAGAACAATGATGTATAGAGATGAAACTTTTCAGTTAACACGCATGTTCTAAGTTTCACGCTATACATATCTGGCTTTTCTTTTAGGAAGTATATTCTTCTGGGGTCCATGCCTAAGTATGCTGAAATTTTGCAAAATCCCTACTCCAAAAACAGCCCAACAAAAATTCTTATTTGTAGTTTTAAAACAAATAATGGATGATGATGATGATGGTGGTGATTATTATTATTATTATTATTATTATTATTATTATTATTATTATTATTATTTGAGGCATTTTTAATGGTGAGAGAGAAAATATCATCTGTATGTTGAGTATCAATGTGACAGTATTGTTGACATCTTTTGTTTTTAAATTATACTTTCTGTGCAATGTAGATTCTTAGTTGTGGTGAGTTGTTGCCCTAAAAACCTACTTATTTAAGACATTTATGCATATGTGTGGTTTTCCTTTCTTTCCTTCTTTTTTAAGAAAAGCAAAAGTCAATGCAAGTAATTTCAAAACCTCAGCGTGCTAAAGAGTGCATTTACTGTACAATAACAGTTCTTCTGCCTTGGTTGTGTAATGCACACTGCATTACTTTGAATTCCTGTTGGTTTTGCTATTCTAGAGACTGCTGCTGCTTGCACGCTGTGATACATTTGCACTGTTGTAGATACATGTAAACATTGTCTTTTTTCCAGGTGGCTTATTTATCTTTTATAGTTCTGATGATAATAACTACTGAACTATGAGTACTTTGATTCATGTATTAGAAGATTTAGGATGTTGGGCATTCTAATTCTGTATTTTGCATAAACTAACAAAATGCTTTGTATATTTCTGATTGTATAGTTGATTTCTTCTAGAATATTTGTATGTGCATTATTTTCCAGGTTAGAGCTCGTTTTCTGAAAATGGAGAACCCTTATGATAACGCAACAAAGGAATAATTAAATAAAAGCATTGATATTTTCCAATTGCTGTCTTTGTCCTGTTTCAGTGAGACCCTCAGTTTTCAGCTTTAGAAGTTTTCTTTATCCCAGTATTGAATATGGAGCCCTTTTAAAATTTTTATTTTATCTCTTCTTCATCTTTTCCTCTATGCTTCCTGTTTTTGCCTCTTATTTCTTCCTTCCTTTAGAATTCATGAGTCATATAAGCCAATGAAAACAAAATGTGAATTCTAAATCATCCAATAAATGTAAGTTGGCCAGTAGGCAAAAAGCAGTTGTCTGTTTAGGATATTTTTTAGAATATAGTCAGGTTTGTACACTAGAGGGTGCTGCATTCTTCAATAAACAATGAAATTAAGTCTTGCTCAAATTAAATTTTCCTTATAACATTTCTCTATAGTGTATTCTGCTTCCATGTTTCTGTATTTTCAGGGGAGAAAAGAGATTAGAACTCTACTTTTTATTTAAAAAATACTTTAAAAATACATAAAATGTGTACATTTTTATTTAGGTTACACTGTGTTTAGTGAAATTCAAGGGGATTTTTAAATGAAAATGTAGCTAAAGTGATTGACAATAAAACATTGGGAATATGCAATAGGTTTTTGCTACAAACGCCTCTAAAAGTTTTCATAGATCCTCCTCATGTTACCTGGGTAAAGCTATCCCTTGTATGTATGTATGTACATACATACATACACATATACATATTGGCTAAAATCTTGCGTGTAGATGTGTGCCAGTGGTGGGATTCAAATTTGTTTACTACTAGTTCTGTGGGCTTGGCTTGGTGGGCATGTCATGGCTTGGTGGGTGTGGCTTGGTAGGCATGGCAGGGGAAGGTTACTGGAAAATCCCATTCCCTCCCCACCCCACTAACCTGCTTTCCAGTTCTGTGTGCAGGGCAACAAAAGAAGACCTAGCTGATCAGCTGGGACTTGGGAGGCAGAGAATAGATGGGTGTGGGGCCAGTCAGAGGTGGTATTCACTGGTTCTCTGAACTACTCAAAATTTCCGCTACCGGTTCTCCAGAACTGGTCAGAAACTGCTGAATAACACCTCTGATATGTACATATACGTATATAGCAATAGAACTTAGACTTATATACCGCTTTACAGTGCTTTACAGCCCTCTCTTAAGTAATTTACAGAGTCAGCCTATTGCCCCCAACAATCTGGCTCCTCATTTTACCAACCTCAGAGGGATGGAAGGCTGACTCAACTTTCAACTGGTTAGGACTGAACTTCTGGAGTCAGCAGTAATTTAGCCTGCTAAATTCTAACCACTGTGCCACCATGCACAGTCCTAACCACTGTGCCACCATGGCTCATGTATCTGTGTCTATGTATATGTTTATGTATCTGGGTAGCACATGAACAACCTTGTCTAGGGTTGGAATCTAACCGGGGTGAACTTAAATAATACCTTTGGTATGAGAGTTCTAGGGCTTACCAGTACCATAGGCCCTTTTTCTTAACCATATACTGTGCCAACTTTTAAAGATTATTGACAATGTTTAGTGATTCCTACCTCTTCATAAAAATATAATTGCTAGGATTTCAGAGAGAAAATAGCTCATATTAATTCCATTGTTGCAGCAGATCCTGCTTCCAAATCAGGACACAAGACCACGAAAGGTTGAAGAATACAGGTTTATTGGTGCACAAGGTTCAGAGCATTAACATGGCAAGTTCTGAACCGCTGGCTCTTCCTGAGGTGTCACTTTTACACATTTCATGACCTCAGGCTAGCCCGGGGTGTTTCTCTTATTAAACTATACCATAAAAGGAAAATAACATGTATACCAGAAAAGGAGAAGTACATTTAATTATTCATTTTATCTTACACGATCTGCTATTTTCTATATCCACCCTTGTTTACTGGAACATGGCTAGTTCCTTGGTTCAGTAACTTTGTGGTTTTGCACAATATTGTATTAAGCAAAGCTTGGGGGCTTGGGGACTTCTGCTAAATGTAAAAATACTTCATTTGTAATTTTCCACTGCTTCGTTCCCCCCTTTGAAACTACACTCAAATCCACTGATTACTGTGGAGTTTCACACATGGAGAAATGATCGTCAATTGTATTCAATTTCTTGTATTCCCATAAAGCCATAGCCTTGGCAGTAGCCTTCTTCTCTACTAGCATAGAAAGACTATTGCAGATTGTTCTGACAAAGATGGGGAGGATACATGGTAGAATTACACATCCTGCATACCAACTAGTGCAACTATGGCTTGAAGACCAGGCAGCTTAGGAAACCAAGAACCAAAAATGTCACCCGTTCCATTTCTGGACAGGTACATGTGCGAGATTCTCTATGCATCTAGCGTGCTGCTCGATGATTTCACCGACATCATCAAATTCTAGGCAACAATTTCCCCTATGGAGGGCCCAGTTCCTTGTGTATTAGCTAAGCACCACTGAGCTACAATGGGATTAGTCAACTCCCATCTGGAAAGTGGTTGGTGTTTTGGCATTGCCGTTAGGTTGTACGTGACCGAATAATTCCATTCTTGTGCCACCCACGGCCACTGGTCCCCAATTTTAGTACCCCCCCCTTTGAGACTTTATTTAACAATTAAGTCTTAACTTTATGATGTCTTAGATTAGCCCTTGTGCATATAACGTTAGGCATGACAAGATGAATGCTTTTGCAAAAGTAGGCAATTACAAATCCTTCTCAGATGAGTCAAAGTTGAAAAACTGAAGAACTTTCTTTAAATAATACAATTTATAGTTTGTTTCTCTTTTGAAGCATATTTGTGGTTGAGGTATTCTATAGAGATAGGGAAGTTTGACCACACTGAACAGGAAAGTCTTAGCTAGGCAACTGAGCAAGAAACATGTTGTGGTTTCTTCAACTCAGATAAGCACTTTAAACATATCAGGGTTTAAAATATGGGACCCTCTAGGTCATCTATTCCAACCCCCTTTTTGATACATAAAATCCTTTAAAAGAATTCAAAAGAATATTGTCGCCAGAACAGGGTAGTCTCGGGAAGTCCCTCGGATTCAAAGGACCGATGGCACCTGGGATGTTCCCTTCAACTCACCCAGTCGCTGGCACCTGGGGTGGACCCTTCAGCAGGCCTCAGGGCCCCTTGCATCCTGCCGCGGTCGCTATAAATGTTGCAGCAGATCCTGCTTCCAAATCAGGACACAAGACCACGAAAGGTTGGAGAATACAGGTTTATTTGTGCACAAGGTTCAGAGCATTAACATGGCAAATTCTGAACCCCTGGCTCTTCCTGAGGCATCACTTTTATACATTTCATGACCTCAGACTAGCCCGGGGCATTTCTCTTATTAAACTATACCATAAAAGGAAAATAACATGTATACCAGAAAAGGAGAAGTACATTTAATTATTCATTTTATCTTACACCATCTGCTATTTTCTATATCCACCCTTGTTTACTGGAGCATGGCTAGTTCCTTGGCTCAGTAACTTTGTAGTTTTGCACAATATTGTATTAAGCAAAGCTTGGGGGCTTGGGGACTTCTGCTAAATGTAAAAATACTTTATTTGTAATTTTCCACTGCTTCACCATTAGTTTTATTCATTGTATCCCCCAAACTTTACAGATTCCAGATGTGTGGATTCTAATTTCCCCAAATTTACAACAATGTTTATACTGGCTGGGAATTCTTGGAATTGAAATCCATGTAACTAAAAGTTGCCAAGGTTTCTTGACATGATTGCTGCCCTACTAATGGGTTGCTCTGACTATTTCTGGAAAAGGAAAGAGGTCTTCCTATAGCTTCTTTAACGTGCTACTCTACCAAAGCTCAAAGTTTGGGCTAACCAGTGCAATGCCCACCAAATAATGCACTAGGCTTGAGGAACAAATATAATTAACTTAGAATATTTGTAGTTAATACAACACTGCTGTGTTTCTATGGACTCTGATTTGAAGTGTTAATATATATTTACTTTTTGGGAAAACAACAGGATTTGTAGAACAAAACAATACAAAGTAATATGAAAAATGACATAGATTTATTAGTGATGGATGTTCAAGGGTTGTATTTGACAGAACAATAGACTGGAAAAATCACATTTGTGTTAAAATATTCTGTTTAATTTTTAAGATAAACCTCACATGTTTTCAAAGACCAACATTTATTTTAGCAGAAGAGAGCATATGTAAGTCTACAGATTCAAAAATAACATAGTTTTAATTCCTCAGGAGCTCTAGAAGAAGGAGACAGATTCTGGAATCCCATTTATGTTAGATGACACATTCTGGAAACAAAATACAATTAAAAACAATTAGTGCTATCATCAAATTACAGTGCCAAATATTCCCATTATAGTATAGGCCTACTGACCTCAACTAGATATCTGAAATGGGGAAAGTAGGTTTGTTTTTGTTTGTTTGTTTGTTTGATTATATTTCATGTTTCTAGACCTGCCATCCAAGGGGCTTAATGATAAAGTAGAACATTTACTACACTACTACTAAATACTAAACTACTACTAAAGATCGGAAAACAGTTAAGAGAAATAATAAAATGCAAATCATCATGGAAAGATTGTAGGTAGTATGCTATCTGTTGCAAAGAATGCATGTTTGTCAAAACAAGCACAAAAAACTATCTATAAAACCCAGCCAAAGCCGGGCATCCTCAAGGGAGTCAAAAACATCAAAATTGTGTCCATAAGTGGGCTTTATCTCTTTGTAATGTGCATTGCATGGGGCAGAACAAAAAGGAATCAAGAACCAACAGTTTACTGAGTGAAGGTAAACTAATACAGGATTGAGTGACACTACAAAATGAATACTTTGAGATAGTTTGGTCATATAAATAAAAGTTAATTGCCACAGAGATAATTAAGGAATGCTGAATAAGTTTGAAATGCAGGGAGTGACTCATGACTCAAGGGAGTCATGATTAAGTGGAGCTGAAATCCTGAAAAATGTGAAAGTTTAAAAAACAAAAGGCGATGGGTAAAACAGTTCATAGTTGTGACAGAAACAAACATGGTTTATATAGTCGGTGTTGGTGAAAAGTACTTTTGCTATCTTTTTGCCCCTCTTTTTTAAAAATTCTTCTGAATTTTTTTTTCTTTTGGCTTCTTATTTCTTCATCCTTTTCTGCAGATTGTATGATGCTACTCTCTCCAAAGTAAATGAGTGGCCGATGTGTTTTGTTGCTGCCTTTGCTGCTGCTGATAATGTTGTTGCTATAGAAGGATAGACCTGAAATCTGTAGCTCTTTCTATAATGTGTGTGGAATGAGTTGATGCAGAATAAGTCCTTGGTTCACATATGTATTTGGGGGTTTATTTTAAAATAAACAAAATGTGCTACAAATAGGGCTTTGGCCCCAAATTCCAGAGGTTGGAAGCTTTAGGGGCAGCAAAATTGAGGCTTGGGACTCTGCAACTTGTAGGTCATGGAATCCTACTTTTGCTCCCTTTGTGTTAGCTTAATTAACTGATTTCAGCCATTCCATATGTTTTCTCTAGATTTAAGAATGATGTTTCTTTCTGAGAATTAGAATTGGTGAAAGGATGGGCATGTATTTATATTCCCGGAGAATTTGTATTATGTCACCAATTGGCAAATTATTCTGATGTTGTTGGTACTGAAATGTTGAAGAACATTGGTATTGTAAGCAACTCTGTAAGGGAGAGGGGCTGTTCCTTAATATGATAAATAAATATAAATAAATAAATAAAGGTAGTTCATACATGAGTCAGACAAAAAGACAGAACTGATGAAGAATAGCAGGTTTAAAAAGGTATATATTTAGATATGTCTAAACAGATGAAAATCTTTTAAAACAACAGTTGCCTAAATTATCTCAAACCCAGAGACAACTTATGAATGACCAATAAATGCCTTTGCAATGTCCGGAGGTATTAAAAAATGAAATCAAGTAAAGCTCCAGGCCCAGATGACCTTACGAGCCAATATTATAAGTCCTTTGAGGGTGAACTTTTTCAACCATTAAAAGATATAATGAATAATATATTACAGGGGGAAAGATACCTCAAACATAGAAATAAGCCAATATTGTGTTGTTACCAAAGGAGGGTCAAGATGTTACAAAGACAAAAAATTACAGACCAATTTCATTATTAAACAGGGACTATAAATTCTTTGCTGCAGTTTTGACAGAAAGACTAAAGAAGATCTTACAAGCATATATACATGAAGACCAATTGGGCTTTCTGCCAAAAAGACAGCTAAGAGATAATGGGAGGACTGTTTTGAATATTATTGAATATTTACAATACCACAACAAGAAACAGATAGCTCTAATATTCTTAGATGCAGAAAGGCCTCTGACAATCCCAATTGGGCTTTTTATGTTTAAAGTGCTGAAATTTAGAGATAATTTTATTCAAGGAGTCAAAATTTGTCATTAATGGTGACTTAATTAACTCATGTGAAATTTAAAAGAGTATGAGACTAGGATGCCCCTTGTCTCCTCTATTATTTATATTGGTGTTGGAAGTTTTGAGTAAAAATATTAGGCAAGATGAGAAAATAATATGTATAAGCATCAAGAAAGAAGCTTATAATTTGAGGGCATTTGTTAATTGTCTTGCAAGATCCAAAAAAATAACATAGAACATTTAATAAGGAAATTAAAATGAGTTTGGGGCTTTAGCAGGTGTTCAAATAAACAAACAGAAAGCAATGTTGATTAAGAACATGTCATCTCAGTACAGTGATATATTGAGTAAAAAGTTGGGTTTTAAGGTCAATAAAAAGGTGAAATACTTGTGGGTTATGTTGACAAAGACAAATATAAAACTGTTCAAAATAATTATGTGCCACTTTGGAATGATATTAAAAAGGACTTACAAAGATGGGACAAATTGGATTGATCACTATTGGGTAGAATTTCTGTAATTAAAATGAATACCTTACCAAAAATGCTCTTTCTGTTTCAGACATTACCAAAACTTGCAACTGATATTCCTTTTAAACAATGGCAGAGGGATATTTCCAAGTTTATATAGCAAGAGGAAAAACCAAGAATTAGATATAAACTATTGCAAGAGAGGGTTTGAGTTTACCAGATTTGAAACTGTATTTTGAGACATGTTGTCTGGTCTAGCTAAAAGAGTGGGTGAACATCCAGAATAAGAGGCTACTTGATTTAGAAGGTCATGAATTAAGGTTTGAATGGCACAGTTATTTATGTTATGACAAAGTTAAAGTTAATGTTGATTTCAATGATCACTTTGGTAGATGTGTCATACTAAGAGTTTGGAATAAATATAAAATGAGTTTTTGTATGAAGTTGCCTCTTTGGGTGTCCCCCCAGGAAGCTTTTTTAAGAAAAGAAATGGTGGCAAGGCTAGGCTGGTGGACCTATGGTAAAAAAAATACCTTTCAATTCTGGTGATCTTACCCTCAAGTTGAGGAAAGAGAATTAGAAGGCCGTGTTTGCCATTGGTGCACATACCAAGAACTGAAAGAAAGATTTCAACTAGATAAAAAGAGTTATGGATTTGACTTTGTTAAAAATGAATTGGAAATCTTATTGTGTGGTAGTGATGAACATATTATTACTGAGGTTTATAAAACATTGAAACTGAATTTGGAAAGTGAATATTTAAAATATTGTATGACTCAGTAGGCAAGGAACTTTGGATATAATGTGATACTCGAACGATGGGAGTATATGTTGACAAAAGGTTTAAAATTCACACTAAACTATAATTTAAAAGAAACATTTTGTAAGATGAAGTATTGTTGGTATTTAACACCAGTCAAGTTATCTAGAAAGTATAAAGATATTTCAAATGAATGTTGGAAATGTAAATATAAAGAAGGGACCTTTTACCATGTATGGTAGACATGTGATAAGGCAAAGAAATATTGAAGTAGGATTTATAATATAGAAAATTCTTAAGAGTAGAGATAAAATTGAAACCAGATTTTTTATTTTATTTTTTTTGAAAAAGACTTTGGGAGAAAATTGGAATTCTGAACTTACATATGTTGACAACAGCAAGACAAAAATGGAAAACATTTCGATTCCCACCATGGATGAATCGCTACAGAAGCTGATGGAGCTTGGCTAAATTGACCATTTTGATCAAAGAAAAGTATATAAGTACTTTTGTTTCTACTTGGAGACAGCTTCTGGACTTTGTGCTTGAAGTGGAAAAAAATGAAACTTTGACTTTGGCTTTTACTGATTAGATTGAGTTGTTATTATAGAAATGGCTGGGGTATACTATTATGGAAAAGTGAAAAGTTGATGTTTGATGTTTATGCCTTATTCTACTGCAACAGAGGGAGTCAGAAGTCAACACCTTTCCCCCCCCCCCTCTTCCTTGCCCTCCCCTTTGGGTCCTACTATTTGCTTTTGTGTTTTATATTTTATTCTATAAACTAATAAAAAAATTGATCCGGAAATAAAAAGAGAAAGAGAGAGATGTAAAAACTGCATCTAAACCACATAATTAGAGTGACAAATATATATATATACACTCATGAAACTGCAAATCCATCCATTTCAATCCAATTTGCCTTTTGTTGGTAGATTAAAAGAGTATTTGGTTTGGTTTAAATTTCTCATATTTAGATTTGGTTTTGAAATCATTAGGAGTTTGGTCAGAGTTAAGTCTCTAACTACCCTTTCATTAAAAGATAGGAATAGCTGTGTGTCTCCCATTTTCTTTTCATCAGCTTTCTCAATAAATACTCAAGAATTGCATTCAAATGTACTTGTCCATGTATGTTCTTGTGTGCACACATCCTAGAAGCATACACCAAAATCTAGAATGGGGAGGTTGAAGTTGAGGTTGTTATATGCTTGTGATGAATAGCTGACCATGAACAGAATCTGCAGTTGTCCTTGAGCCATATTATACAGGTCACTGAGTTCAAGTTCAGTTAAGCACATACTTATTATGTTTAATCCTTGAAAATCAATAGATGCTGACAGTGGCTTGCAAAATAATATGGATTCTGCTTGCAGCAACACTTGGTTTTATTAAGAGCAAGATTTACTGTAGAATAATATTGTATTAAATGGTTTAGTGTTTGTTGCTGTAAGAGCTGGATTTCTGTAGAATTTTTCAGAATGTACAAATGATCCCTATTAAATTTTTCAATTTGTTTTTCTGGTTAATTATAGTATTTTGTGAAAGTGAACAACCTAGAACTTATGTACATACATACATACTGCTTCAACATCATTCATGTTAATTTATATTACTTCATAACTATGCCAAATGACACATTTAGAAGAAAATTAGTCAGGCCAATTCAGATTGACAGACACCCCTTTTCCCCAACAGTCCATTAAATCATGGGTTGATTCCATGTCAATTTCTATTTTACTTTTCTTGCTAGATTATAATGTTTCTAATTATGGTTTTTTGAATTTGAGGAGTGATAGCAGAGGTCTGTGACAATTCGCCACAGCCAACTCATCACAGCCAATTTGCCATGGCTAATTTACCACAGGGCAAGAGTTACACTAATGGTGGAATAGAAGCATTAAAGAAAGAATGGAAAAGGAGGGACAAAAATGAAATGTGAATGACAAAAATTAAAATAAATTTTAAATTATTTTAAATAATTAAATTGAATTGTTGGGTTGTATTGTGGTATGCTGTCCTATGGTGAGTTGTCCATGGCAAGTTATCCCTTGGTGAGTTAGCAGAGCACGTTGGCCAAGGTAAGTTGACCGCAACATGTTCTCTCATTCCAGATGGTAGGAATCTTAGTATTGGTAGACTAGTTGCATTTATATGATTATGAGAATCACTTTGTGAAGACTTTTCCTTAACCAGTAACATCGATCAGAATCAATACCTGCATTCTCTTGTGGAAAGAAACACCAGATGACTCCAACAGTACTTGAATCAAAACAGCATCCTCTATTGTAGCATTCCTGAGCACTGATGTAGGGGTATCCACAATTCACTCTGGCATTTGGTTGCACTTGGCATTGTCCTGGAACTGTTAAATACAGCCTAAATTAATCCAGTAGTTTAATGTATTTCAGAAAGGTAAAGCAATTAGAGCATTTGATTTGTGAAAAAGATTCTATGCTCAAGTCTGAATGCTAAATATTCTTAAAAACAGGTAAGGAATATAAATCCTTCCATTCCCCACTATCTTGTCAGAACTGAAAAAGTTTCTTGGATAAGAAGCAAAGCGTCTTCAAAGCAAAAAAAGAAAAAAGTCCAGTTGCCTCTTGAAAAAGCACCTTTGAGTTAAAAACAGATTAATCAGGTCTAAAGTTGTCCTTAGATATGTAGATGCTTTAAACAGGGCAGAAAATGCAACCCCTTCCCTCAGATTCAAGGTACTATAAATCAGTCAAGAAGTTTGGCCGTCTGAGGGAGAACTTCTGTAAAAATATTGTAACCAAGATTATGTACTAGGAATCACAGGAAGATTCTACCTTCACATGTTATCAAATGCTAACAAATTTAATATTTGTGACAAAGGGCTGCTGCAGAAAGTGTAGAATAGGCAGCTTTTACATAAACTGAATAATTCCCAGTAAACATTTTTAAGAAGTTCCACTCACGTAATTTCAGGTAAAACCCATTAGCCAGGCTGCTGGATCCTAAGAAAAGGACCATCACCAGTAACCAGAACTTCTGTTCCATGGCAGCTTGCTTTCCTCTGTCAGGAAGCTTTAGTGTTCCACAAGAAATTAACTATGCAAGGTCTAGGCAAAAGATTTGCTGAAAATAATTTTTATACTAGCCTGTTTGTTCAATCTCTTTAGGTAATGTTTGTCTTTGGAGGGCTTTTTATGTCCTCATATCTCCACCTTTGATTTAATACAAGATTTCTCTGTATACCCAGATATAGTATCAAAATGTGCTAACAATGGATTGTATTATGTAGCAAGACACATCCCCTCTCTTCTCATGGTAAATGCATGAATAATATTCTTTCTTATCTGATGAGCTTGTGCTCTTTTTGGATCTTTTGAAAGGACTTGAGTAACCTTTGCCAAAGGCTGAAAATTTCACTTAATCATTCAAAATATTGCATAGCCCAGCTATTTTCTCTTGACCCTATCTATTTCCTTTGATCTTGTCAATGTCTTGAATTTAGTCATCGGCATCTCATTGGACTGCATATCATTCTGGGCTCCCCCCAATGTAAGCCACCTTTCCTTACTGAGATATAAACCAAAGTTGTTATTCTCCATTATTAGTACTTATGTCTTTCTTTAATTAAACTAAAGCAAGTCTAATTTTGTTCTAGCTGGGATTATTTGATGAGATAGTAATGAACACAGTCTAAATTATGTGCATTTATACTTAGGGGAAATATTTCAGGTGGTGTAATAAGTGGCAAATACTGTATATTGGGGGTATTTAGCACAAGCAAAATGGCAGTTGATGATTCACTATGATTAATTAATTGGCAAAAGGTGGAGCTGAAATTATTGCAAGGTTCTTCCTGGTCATTATTTGAAGGGAACATTCCCTTGGCATCCAGAGCTAAAGGCTGCACTATGAAATAATAATTTAAAAAATTTCCAGATGAAAGCAGTAATAAATATTTTTTGTCATACTTCCAAGAAAATTGCATCAATCCAGACACGTTTAATTTAGTTACTTTATTGTAATTGTACCTCATACAACTAAATTAAGTGCCATCTTCTGTGTACATTATAACTATAAAAAAACCCACAAATACACATCCAGCTCATTCTATACAACTAAATTGAAAACCCCTATTACTGCATTAATATTGCACTATACAGTAGAATTCAATATAGTTATTGCTCTGGGATAGAAGCTGTTTTTCAACCTATTTGTCCTTATTTTTATTATGCTATACTATCTGCCAGATGGTAATAGTTCAAAAAAAGGGTTCTATCATCTCTCTTTCTCAAGGAGCGCTCGCAGAAGCAGCGCGGGAAACTTTGGGCGGGTTCTTGAGAGATGAGAGTGACTCCGGCTGCCTCTCTCCACGAGCGCTTCTTGAGAGAGAGAGATGATTTTGCAGGTAGCTTGGCTGTCCCTGGGAGTCAAAGCACTGAAGCACAAGATGTGCAGGAAATTTTGGCCAGGCTCCTTGAGCGAAGGCAGAATGCTGAAGACGCGCAAATGCAAGTACCTTCCAGCCATCTCCATCACTGCTTCGGCCCACCTGTGCCGCCACCCCCCTTCTTGCTGCAACAGCACTATTACCTCAGCCTGGCCGGCAAGGGCTGCGCTGCTTTTTGCACGTTGTACCACCTGCAAATTTGCATATTACATATGCCACCCCCATGGCAGAGATTTCCAACTCCACCACGGGCCAGTCCCATATTCCAGAGCTGCAGTAGTCACAAGACTGGCCCTTTGGTCATCCCAGAGCAGCTCCTCCAGTCCATGTCAGGCTGGTTCATCCGGGAGGAGGAGCAGCTGCTCCGCAGCGATCAAAGGGCCAGTCTTGTGACTACTGCAGTTCTGGAATATGGGATTGACTTTCCCACCATTGTCAGCAAGCCACACTGGGGTGGATTTCCCTCTCACGCCATTGGTCCAGCTCGTGTGGCTCTACTCAAGGTTAGAGGCCAGAGGGTGGCCGGGCCATGTGGCCAGCACAGCCTTGTATTCCCGTGCAGCCTGGATTAATTGCTTTGGGGGGGGTGCTTTGGGGGGCACATTTCTCTGCAGTCCACCAAAAATTTTTTGTAGACCACCAGTGGTTCATGGTCCACTGGCTGGCAACTCTATGCTGTATGGTGCAGTGGTAGAAGATCACCAGCAGTTTTTCATTCGGTTGTTGTTTCCTGAGAAGCCTCAGGTAGTATAATCTCTGCTAGGCCCTTTTGACCCGTGCTGCAATGTGAGCATCCCAGATCAGATCCTCTTTCATGGTAACACCCAGAAACTTAACACTGGCCACTTGCTCCACTCAGTCTCCATTGATAAGCAAGGGCTGGATGTCTGATCTGTTCCTTCTATAACACACTATAAGCTCCTTGGTCTTATTGGTGTTAAGAACCAAGCTGTTGTCTCTACCACGAAAGCAACCGGTCCATCTCATCTCAGTAGGCAGACTCATCCCCCCCCCACCAGAGATGTCCCACCACTGTTGTATAATCTGCACATTTAATAATAGTTTAGCAGGAGTGAGAATGCAGTCATGCACATAAAGAATATAGAGTAAGAGACTAAACATGCAACCCTGTGGTGTACCAGTGTTAAGAATGAGGGCTGAAGAGATACGATTACCTAATCTAACCCTCTGAGAGCAGCCAGACAAGAAATCCATAATTCAAAGTCAGACTGAACAAGAAAGCCCAGGATCCATAAGTTTAGACACTAGTCTATGTGGAAGAATTGTGTTAAATGCAGAGCTAAAATCTCACATAGCCTCCCCACTGTTCCAAATGAATCAGAGCAGTGTGAAGAGTGATGGTTATATCCAGGGGTGGGATTCAAAAATCCCAACAACCGGTTCACTGCCTGGTTGCTGGGTGGGCGTGGCCTTGGTGGGCATAGCCTACCAGAATTTCCAGGAGGGCCATTTTTCACCTTCCCCAGGATCCAGAGCAGAGGCGGTATTCAGCAGGTTCTGACCAGTTCTGGAGAACTGGTAGCGGAAATTTTGAGTAGTTCAGAGAACCAGCAAATGCCATCTCTGACTGGAGATTTTACAGTATCCTTCCCCTGCCACGCCCATCAAGCCACATCCACAGAACCGGTAGTAAAAGAATTTGAATCCCACCACTGATCCAGAGGCTTCCCTTGGGCCTCTGAGAGGGTGAAAATGGCTTCCTCCAGGCTTCAGAGGGCCTCTGGAAGCTGGAAACAGGCCTGTTTCCAGACTTCTGGAACTTTCATTTCAGCCATTTTCACCTTCCCCAGGGTCCGCAGGCTTCCCTCAGGCTTCTGGGAGGGCAAAAACAGTCTCCCTGAGCTCCGGAGGGCATCCGGAAGCTGGAAACAGGCCCATTTCAGGATTTCCAGAACTTCCGGTTCAGCCATTTTTAGCCTTCTCCTGGGGTCCAGAGAGTCTCCAGAAGCCAGAAACAGGCCCATTTCCGGATTTCCTGAACTTTTGGTTTGCTCGTTTTTTACCTTCCCTAGAGTCCAGAGGCTTCCCTCAGGCCTCTGGAAGTGTGAAAATGCCCTCCCCAGGCTCTGGAGGGCCTCCAGAAGCCGGAAACAGGCCCGTTTCTGGATTTTCGGAACTTCAGGCTTGGCCTGTTTTCGCACTCCCAGAGCCTCTGCACGGACCCTGCACTTACCTGCATCTGAAACGGGCCACGTGGAGACTCCTGGGAGGGGCAGGGTGGGGTAGGTGCAGCCAGCTGGTTGGTTCAACTACCCATTTGGTCAACCAGATGTAAATTTAACATTCGATTCGCCTGAACCGGTCCGAACCGATGGAATCCCACCTCTGCCTATAGCATCCTCTGCAGAACGATTTGTTCCGTATGCAAACGGTGTTTATCAAATGTATGCGGAAGACCAGAAATGATGTGCTGGCAGACCAATTTCTCAAAGCAATTCACAATGATAGGTGTGAGTGCTTCACTGAGGTTATTGATATGGAACCTTTTGGCAGCAGAGCAATGGTGGAAGCCTTCAAATAAGATGAAATATTGCACTGGGATAAAGACCGATTGAAGATTCTGGTAAAGATTCCAGCCAACTGATCAGCACAGTGTTTAAGCACTCGGCCAGACATACCATCAGGACCAGCAGCCTTTCTAGAGTCCACAACCCTCAGAATGCTCCTCACCTCCTGTTCCTCCACAATGAGGTGGGGGCTACAATGGGCTGGTGACTATATTTTAGCTGTCTCTGATGTCTTCAAAGTGAGCAAAGAAATGATTCAGCTCCCCTGCCAATGAAGATCCCTCTCAGCAGGGATGACATTGGTCGGTTGATGGTTGGTAATTGGTTGAATCCCTCACCATACCTGTCTCATGTTATTACTATAAAAATTTTCCTCAATTTTCCTCTTATAATCAGTCTTGGCCTTCCAAATACCTTTCTTCATTCAGACTAGCTCTGGCAACACTGTATCTTGCCCTATCACCGGACCTAAAGGCACTTGAAAAAGGACTCCTGTCTTGGCAGGGTTTGGACTATAAGATCTCTAAGGTCCCTTCCTGGCCTATGTTTCTATCATTCAGATGAGTGCTAGTTGAAAGACAATTGAAAATATATATATAGCTAGTTCCTGTCAGCTGCATGTTTAAAACAACAGATAACAGATAATCAGAGCTGGAAGGGACCTTATAGGTCATTTAGTCCAACCTCCCCCCCCAAGCGGGAGACCCTACACCATTTCTGACAAATGGCAGTCCAATCTCTTCTTGAAGGTCTCAACTGATGGCGCTCCCACAACTTCCGAAGGCAAGCTGTTCCATTGGTTGATTGTTCTCACCATCAGAAAGTTTCTCCTTATTTCCAGGTTAAATCTCTCCTTGTTCAGTTTCCATCCGTTATTCCTTGTCTGGCCTACAGGCATTTTAGAAAAAAGCTTGACCCCTTCCTCCCTGTGGCAGCCCCTCAAATATTGGAAGACCGCTATCATGTCTCCCCTGGTCCTTCTCTTTAATAGACTAGCCAAGCCCAGTTCCTGCAACCGTTCATTGTATGTTTTAGCCTCCAGTCCCCTAATCATCCTGGTTGCTCTTCTCTGTACTTTTTCTAGAGTCTCAACATCTTTTTTATAATGTGGTGACCAAAAATGGATGCAGTACTCTAGGTGTGGTCTTACTAAGGCTTTATAGAGTGGTATTAGTACCTCACTTGATCTTGATTGTATCCTTCTGTTAATGCAACTTAGGATTGCATTAGCTTTTTTGGCTGCTGCTGCACACTGCTGGCTCATATTTAGTTAGTTGTCCATGAAGACTCCAAGATCCCTCTCACAGTTATTGCTGTTAAGCCTGGTTTCACCCAGTCTATATATGTACTTTTGGTTTTTCTTGCCTAAGTGTAGCACTTTAGTTTTCTCTACATTGAATTTTATTTTGTTAGATACGGCCTAGTGTTCTAGTCTTTCAAGATCCATCTGGATCTTGAGCCTATCTTCTTGAGTGTTACGTTAGCTATTCCTGCCAGCTTAGTATCATCTGCAAATTTGGTAAGTTTCCCTTCTATTCCCTCATCTAAGTCATTAGGGTGATGCCTAAATGGCAGTAAGAACCAAGAGTATAACAAGCATTAGGAATATCAACAGGAAAGAAATGCAACCAATTATAGCAAAGCTTAACTGTGAAGATAGGAAACAGAAACCAGAAGGTTTTACTTGTGAGAAATGACCTTGTACCACTCATATGGAAAATGCTATGGGTGATCTTAGAATGTATTCTATTGTCCCAAAATCTGGGAAATTCCAGCTGATCTAAAAGGTAACAGACGAAAAAGTATAACTGATTTAACAATGCAATATAATATCAAAATAATCAAAATATCTGTATAAAAATGTATTCTTTTCTTTATAATTTTATATTTCTGTTGTCATAGTTTTATTGCGTTTAATGTTATAAGCTGCCCAGAAGAGTTGCCTTGTGGTGAGATGGTGGCGAATGAATTTAATAAACAAACACTAAAATATTTATTTGACTTCCAGGTGAAAATTCTTTATAGGTGTATTCTAGAACTTGTGCATCCCAAGCCTAGAGTGCTCTCCTCGAACCTGATGGCACATCTGAATTGGCATCAGGCTGGAGAAGGAATATTTGGACTTAAATTTCAAATTAAACAATAATACAGCTAATGCCCCTAAATTCTAATGTTCAATCCTATGAAAGGACCGCAACATACCATCGGGTGACATTCCTGGATGCAGCTAGGTCAATATTTTGAGAGGGAACTTCAAGACGGGAGTGGCAGGTCCCTCCATTATAACTGTGACTCTCCCTTAAACCCTATAAGGTAATCCAAATTCACACTATCAGATTTTAATCCCAAAGTGGCCAAATCTGTCACTTGCCACTGAATGCAAATACTCCAAGTGGTGGAAGTGCTGGGGGGATACACAACCTCACAATTATTTATTTAGTGATTGATTGATTGATTGATTGATTGGAATTTGTCAAACAAAAACGAGAACAAGAAAAAGAGAATAAAAATACAACGATAGGGTGATAGGTACATTAGTGCACTTATGCACCCGTCCTCTACTGACCACCTATATGAAGTGGTTGCCTACCTATATCTATTATAACAGCTAGAGCTGAACTAGCAAGTGCAAGGATAAGAAGATAGGAATTCTGCTGCCCCACAGGCCAGGAGCTGAATGAATCTCCTGCTAACTAAGTTACAGTCTTAAAGTTATTTATAATTTTTAAACTAAATGGAGGCAAAACCGGAGGAAAATGAAGAACAGTTATTAGTAGTATGTTTTAAAAAGATGGAAAAATGCAACTTATTGACTTTTTTCAATCATGTTTTAATACCTTTCACATATATGTTTCATCATATATTGCTGAAAAGGTGAGCTGTTTATGACATTTTTCTAGATTTTACAGTGGTAGCAAAGCTTAACAATAAAGGCGTGGAGCTGAGATTGTCAGAAATGCTAAGCCAGGCTGCAGTAAACAAATAGGTCTTCAGAATACTTTAAATATGGAAGATTTTTAAAGCCATATGAAAGTATCCATACTTCTTCAATATGTCCCCATCCGAATATTTTGGCAGGATAACTGAATTTCCTGCTAGATGATTTATTGAATAGGGGATGCCTGTTATATCTCACCTCCTGCAAGAAAAGCTACAAGACATTCAATAAAAAGCAGATAATATGTCACACCATTGTTATGTCCATCTTGTTTCCATTTCAATTCCATTCAAATTATTTTTGATTCCAGTTTCCATTTTGGTATAATTATCTGAAGGAAAGGAAGAAACAAGAAATCAGTTAAGTTGTTGTATATTTATTTGTTTGTCTGTTTATTTAATCTGTTGTCTATCTCATTTCAGAATGGCTCTGGGTGGCTTGCAGCTTATGCTGTCTCTTTGAAAAAAATGAAGCTACTTCTATGTACTTCCCCCATGTGCTTAAACATTTCAACAGAGACAAAGGGAATCCATGTTTAGTCAGCAGTATCAGCTCACTCAACCTCATGAAAACCAGGTGGCAGTAGCAAGAGATCACTCTAACGAAGTCTTTAATTGCACCCATTTTTCATCCTTCTTGTTCTCGTCTTTCTGCAAATACATCTTTTTCTTTTTTTTGCAAGAAGGCTCTAAAGAAGCAGGCAAATGTCCCACCGAAATGTCTTACTCACCTGGGATAAAAACACCATTTTGCATTCTTGTATCTGCTATCAAAACAACATTTTTTATTTAAACATGTTCGTTTTGATATTCCAGGATATCCACAATCAGTTCTACTTCTTGGAGGTACATTGCATTTCCCACCTAAGAAAAGTATAGAATTCAAGTATATAGAAATGGTTTAATTTGTATTTAGTACAAAGTGATGTGGAACTATAAGTTTAAAAAAGCATGGGCAGGCAGTCATATCAGTAAAATATTTCTTTGACTTCCAGGTGAAAATTCTTTATAGGCAAATTCTAAAACTTGTGCATCCCATGCAAAACTTGTGCATCCCACTCTCCTCTAACCTGACGCCACATCTGAATTGGCATCAGGCTGGAGAAGGAATATTTGGACTTAAATTTCAAATTAAACAATACAGCTAATGCCCCCAAATTCTAATGTTCAATTTTATCACTCTTAATTTTTACCAAATTAAGCAAATATATATATATAGCTAAACCTTGGACATCTAATTGACTGATTTGACTTTCCTTCTTGAAACCTCAATGTTAAATGCAGATAGATGTTAGCATCTGGTTTGCTCCCTCCAGAGCCTATCCAGAATGGGTGAAGTAAAAAATGTAGTTTTTCACTGCTATAAAAAGCTTAAAAGCATAAATTTCACACAAACACACTCAAAAAGAATCACACACCTGGTCCCAATTCGACATATTTTTTGGAGTGTTGTCCTCGACATCTACTGTATAAGGCAGCTCTTGGTCAAATAAAGTCATGCTGTTCTACCTTTTAAGCACAAAGGAACTAATTCCCAAGTTGGCCTTCAGTTGCACCATCATGTTGAAATGACTAGTCAGCAATTAGGATATTCATTGGGCCAGACACAGAGTCCTCTGAATTCCAGAAGTGCCAATGTCATATAGGCAAATGTGACATAACTATCCTGCTTTCTTACTCGACTATAAAGAATGGCATTCAATCCGGTCACTACTGCTTTCCAGGCACATTTTTTCTCTGACTATAAGAAACAATATGTTCATAAAGGCATATGGCTTTCAAATGCTATGAAAGAGGAACATAATTGCAGAATGAGCTGTTGGGGTCACCTTGATAGTCTAAAAGCTATGCAAACATTTAGAATTGCTGGCTGGCTTATGTGGTTTTCTACGGCTGTGCAATAGCTCAGTGGTTAAGATACTGGTTTGAGATCTAAGTGTCATGCAATGGGGTGAGTTCCCATCCTTGCTCTAGCTCCTACCAATCTAGCCATTTGGAAGCATGTAAATGCAAGCAGATAAATAGGTACCACTTCAGTGGAGAGGTAGCAGCACTCCGTGATGTCATGCAGGCCACATAATCACAGAAACATCTTCGGACAGTGCTGGTTCATTGGCCCTTGAAACAAAGATGAGCCCCACCCCCTAGAATCAGCAATGACTAGTGGGGTAAAATCTGCAAGGAGTCCTTTACCTTTTCGTGGTGGTCTACGTGGTGGTGGTCTAGGTCTAATGGGTATTCTAGCATCTGTCAGAGAGCTGAATCCAAATATCAGAGCAAATGCCAGCAACCAGAGCCATTTGCAGTTCATTTTGAATGTCAGTCTTCACCGAGAGACAGATTTATTGAAGAATTCAAGAATATTGGTCTCTCTGTGTGTGATCTGATTCCTGAAAAGAAAGTTGCAAAATATTCAAGCATGTTTCTACTACCAGATCTTCAGAGGAAGGGAAGTGGTTTAATGCCCAAGTAGTTATTCTCAACAACACCTTAAACACCTTCGAGTTAAAAGATTCCTCTATGTGTCCTCTAAATACACAAAGGAAACCATATGAAAATGTGTATAAAACAGGTTTTGGGGTAATGTGGAAGGTGTGGTACGTAGGGTGATTGCAATGAAGGAAAAGAGAGGGAGGGAGGGAAGAGCTGTGGGAGGGCATAAGAACATTAGGATGTATCTTCTATCATTTAAATGTCAACCATAGTAATTGCAAAGAATTTGCAAAGAAAATTTTGATCTAAGCTCAGCTATCTTAACGAAGTATTAATTTGGCAATGTTTCATACCCCTCTAAACTGCAACCCTTGTAAGATTTCTGTTAAAAACTCAATTACATTACTCTCTGCAGGGTTAATGGAAGAACTAAGAAAGACATGATTGTCAGTGCAGAGACCAGAATTGAACAATAGACCTCCTAATTCACCAGGGAGAAGATGTACAAGAAGAAGAACCTAGGACGACTGCATAAACACCAGGGCAAACCAATTAAACCGATTCTATCAATGCAAATCAAATGTCTTATAAAATGCTCACCTAATTCATTGTTGGATTGCACATAACTTACCTCTCTTGATGTGGGTGTTCAGAATTTCAGGAAGAGCTTCCCACCCCAGAATGAAGGTAGACATGCTCATTTATATGGTTCAGAAAGTCCTCCTTCTTCCTGTTCTAGTTCCACTAACTGGCCAAAAAAAGAGAGACTTAGATTACCAAAAAGAAAATCATACGTAATAGATTATTGCAGCAACATTTCTGTTGATACAGTACACCTAGTTTAACATCTTAGATAATTTCCAATACGTTTGTGGTCACAAGAACCCATTGTTCCCCTTATTTTGTTTCTCCATGAACAATGCCTGAAAACTGCTTTTCACTTGCAGGGTCTTCAGGTGAGGAAGAACCAGCTGAAGAAACATTTTTGCATTACTTTCTCTTATTAGCATTGCTTGTTCTAGTTCGCCTGACAAATATTTTGAATGCTTTCTGAGAAAGACTTGAAAGTTTTACAATAAAATTGCTCTTCATCTGCAACGTTCCCCAATGAAGAACTATCAGTCTAAGAAATGTGTTTGCATTGCTCTCTCAAATTAGCTTTGCTTGTTTTAGTTTACATGAAAAATGTTTTGAGTGCTTCAAGAGAAGGGCTTGAAAGCTTTCTAATAAGGTCTTTATCATCTTTTAAAACAATGCTCTCTCTGACAGCAAGAGGCAGGTTCCTAGAAATGCTGTACTTCATTCTTACATAGCTGCAAAATGTTCAAACATGTTACATAAATTATCATTTTATCATTCATCCACTTTCTTTCTGTAGTTCTGGATGTGTCTATCACCATTTCACTTCTGAAGTTCTTGTGGTAATTATTTTCCACAGTCACATATATTCTAACTATTTTATTTATTGTATAAACTCCATTAAATTGTATGCTGCATCAAGTAACATGGTGAACATTTTGAGCATTGATTTTGTTATTTTCATTTTCTATTCTTTCATCAGAACTTCCTTTTCTTTTTTACTTTTACTTATTTGTTTGTCAAACATGTACAAGATAATAGGTATAAGTATGAACATAAACAAGAACAAAAGAAGTAAATACAGATAAATGGGGACAGTAAGACTGGGACGGTAGGCACACTGGTGCACTTATGCACACCCCCTTTAAGGACCTCTTAGGAATGGGGTGAGGTCCATGGTAGACAGTTTGAAGTTGAAGCTGTGAGGGGTTGAGGCTGTAACAATGGAGTCTGGTAGGTATTGACCATTCTGTTGCTGAAGTCGTATTTTCTGCAATCAAGTTTAAAGCAGTTTACTTTGAGTTTGTATTTGTTGTTGCCCATGTATTATTGTGATTGAAGCTGAAGAAGTTATTGACAGGAAAGATCTTATAGCAGACTATTTTGTGAACTATGCTTAGATCAGACTGCAGGCGGTTCAGTTCCAGATTGTCCAGGCCCAGAATTTCAAGGCATAGGGAATTCTATTGTGAGTGAAGGAGTGGAATACTTTTCCCAAGAAATATCTCTGAACCCGCTCAATTGTGTTAATGTGCAGGTTCCAGGAGGATGAGCTGTATTCGAGAATTGGTCTGGCAAAGGTTTTGTATGCCCTAGTTAGCAATTCAATGTTGCTGGAGAAGAAGCTTTGCAAAATAAGGTTAACAACTTTTAAACCCCTTTTTGCAATGCTGTTACAGTGAGTTCCGGGGGTTAGATCATTTGAGATAAGTACTCCTAGATCCTTGACAGAGTGAGGGTTGTCTATGAGATTGCTTCCTCCTAACTTGTATTTGGTGTTCTGATTTTTTTTTTTTTTTTTTTTGCCAATGTGTAGGGCAGAGCATTTGTTAATTGAAATTTGGAATTGCCAATTGCGCAACCATTCTGACAAGGTTGCCTTGCAGGGCAGCAGTATTAGTGATGTTAAATAATTTTACATCATTAGCAAAGAGGACGTAGCTGCTTTTAATGTTGTCACATAGGTCGTTATGTAAGACAGAAAGAGCGTGGACCCTAAGACACTGCCTTGAGGGACACTGCTGTTAACTGATGCTGGATTTAATAGGGGCTTCCCTATTTTGACCATTTGTTGCCTGTTTGACAGAAACGTGGCTATCTACTTGTGCAGGGGTCCGGAGATGCCATAAGAATTAAGTTTCAGCAGTAGTTTGTCATGCATCACTGAATCAAAGGCTTTGCAGAAGTCTATGTAAATGGCATCTATTGCTTTACCCTGGTCAAGATGTGTGGTCCAAATGTTTCTGCAGTGTAGGAGTTGCAGATTACAGGAAAAAAAATTCCTGAAACCAAACTGCTTGTTAGAAAGTAGGTTGTTGTCATGCCCCTGTCGGAATCTGATTCCGAGGGGGAGATCGAGCAGCTGACAGGGAATGGGAGTGTGGCTCTGGTGTCTGTGGAAGACTGTGAAGGGCACAGTCCGGCTGGGCAGAGCAACGGAGAGGTAGAGCAAGGCAGAGGGAATTCAGAGGAAGATCCAGGCCCACCCCCCTCTTCATCCTAGAGCACGCAGGGAGGAACGGAGAAGGGAGTAATGTGAGTAGCATGGCTTATGGGGGAGGAAAGGGCACTGATTCCCTTCATTAGCTGCAGCTGGGAAAACAGTGTTTTAAAAGGCAAGTTGTGCACAGCAAAGTTGAAGGAAGCAAACCATAAGTTATCTTTCTTTGTTGATGCTTATCTGGGTTCTTGGTGTCTTCCCAACTGTGTCTGTTTTGTTGGCCTTTGAAGTCTGTAATTCCTTATCCTGCCCTGTCCAGTTAATTGCTGCAGTGTGGTTTGTGTGGATTTTTATTTACAGTTTATATTACTTTGTTTTCAGACTGAATTTCCTTCATTTAAAGACTGTTCAGGGGAGAGATTTTTCTCCAGCCAAAGGTAACTGGACATTGGGGACAAAGTTGGAGGTATTAAAGGGACTTTTCTTACTTATGTGACTGTGTTGCCTTTGTGCCATGCCATGGGTTATCACATTTGTTTGTTTCTAAGGTTAGGGTGATGGATTGGTTTATAATTGATTCCATGACTTTACAGGTGATACAACACAACAAGATTGGTCTAGGGATGACCATGGCTAATGACCATAAATCAGGCAGGGAGCTGGTTCTGAAAGATACCTCATAGATTGTGCTCAGAGGTTTGGCTAGGGCAGCGGCAACCTTTTTCAAAAAGTAGGCACATAATGGTTGCAAGGCTTCGGCGGCGGCAGGAATCCGCTTCTCTGCGGGTCCCTGCTGTGCTTGCCATCAAGGTACCCCCGATCCAACTGGATTTGGGGGTTGTCGCTGCCCTGAAGGGGCAGCGGAAGACAGAGGAGATCCGGGCAGGGGTCTGGGGATATCGCACCCCCCTTCCCCAGCCGGCTTAGACTCCTTTTTCCTGAGACGGTGGAGCGGCTGTCAGTAATGGCAGCCACAAAGAAATCTTCAACCGGACAAGATTGTGCAGGAGGAAGAGCCAGAAGGAGTTTTCTTGGCTGAACCAGGACATTAAGTTACTTTTAAAACACCCTGGAAACCTGACTTTGGATTGATACATTTGTTTCCAAAAGAATTTGTTACATCGGCGAAAGTGCTGAAGGAAAGCTCACTCCCCCTCCTTACGGAGAAAGCAAAGGAGCACAGAAAAACCTGCTTTTTAAAGGTAAAAATAAGCTCCTTGTTATAAGTGGGAAGGAGAGGACTAAAAAAATTTTTTTTAAACTTTGTTGGAGGAGACGCCTTGAAGATTACAGGACCATCAATTAATTGTAATACGGCTTTTAAAATACATTTGGGTTTTTGCCCCTGGAGGAAAAACTGTAAAGAGAAGAAGAGGAAATAATTTTTGTTTGTTTGGATTGTTTGATAACTCTGACATTTGGAAATTACTTTAAGATTGAAAGCATCTGGGTTGTTTTTAAAAACCTATAATGGTACCATCTGTTGATGAACTGAAAATGGAATATGAAAAATTAAAAGAAAGACAGCAAAGTGGCAAGGATTCCTTGGGAGCTGCCTTCCATTTTTTAGAAATGGCGGTTTCTACGTACCAGCAAATACTGGAGGAAGGAGAAGGAGAAGAAGAAGAAGAAAAGGAAGAAGCCATCTTTAATGGACTAAAAAGTTCGACTAAGAAAGAAAATGGGAAGAGAGGAAGGAAAAATGAGAATTTAAGATTTAATAAAACAACCAAGAAAAAGAAGAATAGGGTGAAAAGAAGGTACAATGTTAGAAAGCAATTGAAAAGAGAATTACAACAGAGAGGGAAACTTAAAAAGGGGGAGAGGAGCGGGGGGGTGGGGGGGCAAAAAGACCAGATTGGAGAAGAAAGGGAGGGAAAAAGAAAAAAAAAGCCACGGGCTAGAACAAGATTTTAAAAAGAAATTTTTTTTAGAGACGAAGGATGATGGATAGTGTATAATTAAAGAAGATTCTGCAAGAGTGCATAAGATAGTATTGTAGTATTTGCATTTGAAATAGTTTATTGGAATATTTAATAAAATATTAATGTTTAATAATGATAGATGTTGATATTTAATAAAATATTAGGAGAATGTGTTAAATGATTAATGCTTAGTTATAGTTTAATTTGTTACTGTTTTAATGTTATTATAACCTTAGTATTTTATTTTTTTATTCTAAAACAATGTACTTATCAGAATTAGAATTAGAATAGAAATTATACATTTAACTATACTATAAGTTTACTATTCTTTTATTTTAAGATTTAATATGTAGAATGTACTAAGCAGAATCAGGATGGAAATTATGTATTATTTTAAGCTTTATTTTAGGAGAAGGCGTCATACTTCAAAAAGTGATTACAGGGGAAATTTTTTGTTAAAGAGAAGAGATAAATAGATGTTTGGTAAAGAACGGACAAAAGATATAAGCATAATGACTTTGAAATAAGATGAAATAAATAAAATATAATTAAGAGAGTGAAAAGATGGGAGAAGTTATATAGAAAATATAAAATGGTTAATAAGATATGAAGGGTATATAATGTGGGCATGAATTTGATTTAGGTCTGTCAAAAAAGATGTAACCTGGGGCCAAGTCACTTTTCAAAAGAAGTTTTATGTTTTATGTTTTGTGTCTTGATTATTTATGTTTGATTGTAAATTAATAAAATCTTGGAGAAATGAAATCAAAGGGAGAGAAATTGGGAAAAGACATGTATAAATGATAACTAAGGAGGTGTTTTTTTTCCCCAATGTTTTGCTTTAGGTTATGTATTTTGTGTGCTTATGACTGATTGAGAATTACTAAAACTTTGATAGAAAGAAATATAATTGAATAAAAGTGAAGGGAGAAATAATGAGAAATTTGGAAAAGATATATATGTGTAAATGGAAATGTGATAATGTGGAACTATGTTTTAAAAAAATAATGCTTTATTTGCCTTGTTAAAATTTATAAGTAATTCTTAGAAAGGAGGTTTTATACTTTTATGTGTTATGTGTTGTTTGTCTTCAAAAATCAATAAAACTTGTTCTTAAAAAAAAAAAGTAGGCACATAATCCCTCAGGGCCAATAGATAGGGATGGCTTTAGGTTATGTAGTGCTGTTTCAACATTAACTGCTGTAAAGTCAATATGTAGCAAGTTGTTACAATTTGTTGTGATGTGACTAGGAAATGGGGGGCAGCAGCAGTTGCTGTTGACAAAGACTGAACTGAAGAACATATTAAAGAGGCTGGCCTTTACAGCTTCATCATTACAGTCTTTCCCATTAGGCACTTTTAGGGGTGGGATAGATTTCGAGTCTTTAAATTTGGCATTAATGAAATTATAGAAGACTCAGAACAGTTCGAGTTTAACAGCTCTTCCTCCTGTTTGCAGTGGTGATTGGTACATCTAATCTCCATCTGGCAGCATAAGGTTTTGTAATGGTTCTTAAACTGGCTAAATAGCCAGTTTTGTTGGTTTGCCAAAGAGATTTTTTCTTGGATTGTACTTTTCTTATTGATATGGGTAATTAATTTGTTTTTTGACTTTAGGGGTTATTTTGCAAGTACACAACAAAGTACACGACAAACTACTCCTAAAACTAAAATCTTATGGTATCTCTGGACACCTGCATAACTGGATAGAAGCATTCCTGTCAAACAGACAACAAATGGTCAAAATTGGGAATGTCCTATCAAATTCTATACCTGTCAACAGTGGTGTCCCCCAAGGCAGTGTTCTAGGACCAACTCTCTTCATAATCTATATAAATGACCACTGTGATCATATTAAGAGCAACTGCGTTCTCTTCGCTGACAATGTAAAGCTATTCAACACCACAGACAATACTGCTACCCTTCGAAAAGACCTCAACTATGTATCAGAATGGTCAAACAAATGGCAACTTCAAATCTCAACAAATAAATGCTCTGTCTTACATATTGGCCAAAAAATCAGAAAATAAAATACAAGCTGAACAGTCAAGATCTTGTTGATGATCCAAGCTCTGTAAAGGACCTTGGGATACTCATATCTAATGATCTAAGTGCTAGAGCCCACTGTAACTACATAGCCAAAAAGACATTAAGAGTTGTCACGTTGTTACGGCAGCATTGCATGATGTATCAAGACTGCTTAATTGGTTGCACAATAAGTCTACTGCAGATGGTAACTGACAGTGAGAAAAAGAGGAACTTGGTAGGTGGGAAATAAGTTGCAGTTGGGTAATTGAAGAAGTACAGGAGAAACTTCCTCCTTGCCTCTTGACTTTCAGATTGGTGAAACTGCTGCCCCAAGACAGAGAGAGAGTTTTGAAATTCATTCATTCATTCATTAGTTTGTTTGTTTGTTCGTTCATTCTGTCTGTCTGTTATGTAAGATGTCAGAAGCTTTTTATCATTGACAAGGATTTATAGTAAACTTGATAAAGCATACTAGATGTTCAATTAGCACAAACAGTTACATTCAATTTGTTTTGCATGATTTAATAGCATATTATTAAGATGACATATTTCTAATCACAGGAGCATCTCAAAAATGAAATGTTCAGTTACAAAAAGCTAATATCTCATGAGTAGGCTACTGCATGGATATCAGTACAAGAGGCAAATTTATAATGCATTCATAAACATAAATACATTGCTTTTTATCATCATGATTGCTTTTAGCAGATGTAAAGATGTGACAAAATCTGTAATTAACTGTCTACTATAAAGATGCATTAATGTATAGTGGAAGCCAAAATTACTACAGCACATGGGATACCATGTGCTTGAATAGTTCCGTCAAAAGCATGCTTTTTGTGAAAGTTCCTTCCTGAAGCATCATTTTAACACTCTGAAAAGAAAGAAAAGGGAAAAAAGTTTAAAAATTCAGCTTTTCTCTATTTTTTATTTCTATCAACACAACCCTCCTTCCCCACACCCCAAAAAACCAACAACAAATATTCTACTAGGACTGTAATTGCAAGTTTTTGTCTCTGAATTATTTATTACACCAATTTCCTTCTTACTCTGGTGCTGGTTTCAGCCCCAGTAAGTTAGACCCTCTTTTGTGTGCAATATTCAGAACTGGCTTATATCAAATTTATTAACATCGCAACAGCTTACTGATGGTGTCTTCCAATTGGCTTTATATTTCTCAGTGTTTTCCAGTGTTGTGTCAGGAACTTCAGATGTATACGTTCAAAAGTCAAACATGAATCCTGACATCATAACACAAATCCCACAATTTACTGCTAGTCCTCAACATACCGCCATTTGTTTAGTGACTGTTCAAAATTACAGTGACACTGAAAAAAGTGACTTATGATTGGTTTTCACACTTGCAACCATTGCAGCATCCTCACAGGCACGTGATCAAAATTCGGGCACTTAACAATTGGCAGATATTTAGGAGATGGTGAATCACATGACCCTGGGAGAGTTGCACTGTTCCAGTGATCACCATTTGCCTCCAACGAGCAAAGTCAATGGGGAAAGCCACATTCACTTAAAGATCACATGATTCACTTAACAACTCTGGCAAAAAGCATCTAAAATGGGTAAAATCACTTAACAAGTGCCTTGGAACTTGAATGAAAATTTAGGACTCAATTGTAGTTATAATTAATAACTGGTAGTTACACCGGTTGGATCCCACCCCTGGTTAAGATGCAAATACAAAATGTTGGGGGTTCACAACCTTCCATTGCAGTACACCTTATGTCACATTTTGTCATCAAAATTTGTCGCAGACACATGTCACTCATCTGTAATGGTCCGCAGCATTCAGAACACCAAAAGCATAATCAGAGAAAGTGGTCTCATTGATATTTTACCTCTATGACCCTTAGCCCAATGTCAGCTTCCCCATTCAATCCCAGCCATAACTCCATTTTAGTAAGACATCTATCACTGCCTGCAATGCTGGGGCTGCTTTCAAAATGTAGAAATAAAATTGATGGTCTTAAGTGAATCTAGCTGCATTCAGAATCATCAACCATTGCGTTTTAATGAAAGCAACCAGTGGTCTATGTCAGGGGTCTCCAAACTTGGCAACTTTAAGACTTGTGGACCTCAGTTCCTAGAATTTCCCAGCCAGCTGGCTGAGGAATTCTGGGAGTTGAAGTCCACAAGTCTTGAAAGTTGTCAAGTTTGGAGATCCCTGGTCTACCATTTTATTTATTTATTTAATTATTTATTTATTTATTTGATTTGTCAATTGCTTACAAGATAATAAGTATAAGTATAAACATGAGTAAGAATACAGGAAATAGGTACGAATAAATGGGGACAATAGGACAGGGACAGTAGGCATGATGGTGCACTTATGCACGTCCCTTACAGACCTCTTAGGAATGGGGTGAGGTCATGCTTTAAGAAAATGGATTCCAGACCACATGGCAGTTTCTGCATAAAATAAAAATGAAACGCAATGTTTTCCCTCTTTTTTACTTCTAGAATAATATGAAACCTGAGTTTTGAGAAGATATAATGTCTGGGAATCCCATGCAGACCCTGTTTTTGTTTTGTTTTGTTATTTTTTATGTGCAATTCGCAGGCTACAATTATTTAAATTGGTGACATTGCATCCTGTCATTTTGAGATGGGAATCTCTACCCAAACTGTAGCATAAGCCCTAAAACAGACTTAAGATAGTATAAAAATGATAATAAATAATAAAAGTAATTTCCCTTCCCAAATAATAAGCCAAACATCCCCCAAAAAATTCCTGCAAACAAACCATAAACTAGGAAACAGGGAAAAACATTGATCTAAAAATTAAATGTACATGTATCATTTTAATTCTAAGCTACTGTAAGCAAATGCAATTAAATGAGGAATTCTACTCACAATGGAAAGCTATACTGTACTATGTACCAGAAAGTATCTTACAATGTGTCTCCTATAAAAGGTTGTTGCATTCATGGAAAGGACAAAACCAACATTTGTTCTTACCCTCTTCTGCAAAGATATGAAAAGGACAAAACCAACATTTGTTCTTACCCTCTTCTGCAAAGATATGAAAAAAGCACCATGGGACACCAGGTGGTTTGCTCTCAAAACAGCACTTTCTCCTTGCGCATTCATTGGCAGAGATTCCTGGGTAGCCACAGTTCTTGCGGAGTTTCACATCTGCAGGACACACCTTTCTATCTGTTTTGAAAATAAATTCAGTCAGGCTTAGTGAGTCAGGGCTAGTTGCAATTTGGTTCTGAACAGGGGTGGGATTCAAATTTTTTAACAACTGGTTCTGTGGGCATGGCTTAGGTGGTGGGCGTGGCTTGGTGGTCATGTGACTGGATGGACATGGCTTGGTGATCATGTTATTGGCTGTGCATGGCCAACTCAATATCATTCACATCGAGTCACGCATCTTCTCGCCTGGCCTCTCATGCCTGTGGGGATGCTGCAGCAGTCGTAAGTGTGAAAAACGGTCATAAGTCACTTTTTTCAATGGTCATTCCATACAAGCAAAGTACCAGCAAAGGAAGGGAAAAGAACTCCAGAGACGTTCCTGAGACAGGAAGTCTAATCCTGCCAAGAATGTAATAAGGGTTAACGGAGAGGCAGTTTCTGTAAGCAACAACAGAATGTTTCCTTCCTGCCTTCCTTACAGGATTAGGCCAGTAATTTCTTCTAACAATCGTTCTCTGAACTGCTTAGAATGTCAACAACCGGTTCTAGCGAATTGGTACGAACTGGTAGAATCCCACCCCTGGTTCTGAATATGCTATATATAATAGATTCTATAATACTGTAGCTGTACAACATGCTGTCTATCATGAAAACAACAATTGGGAAGACGCCATCAGGTGTCAGTTGAAGCCATTAGGAGGTGCTGTGTTTTCCATATACAGATGTGCTGCCCCCCATTTTATTAAAATTCAGATTCCATGAACATATTTACTGTGGATAACAGAGGCTGATTTAAAAACTCAATTTAATGTATCATTCAGAAGGAGAAATCTTCATTAGTTCTGTATGTCCATTAAATCTGAAAAATACATAACTTACATTATTTGTGTAATGGAGTCATTTTGCAGATGATGAAAATTGTATCTTGCATCAGTGTATATTATTTGCCTAATATGACATAGATTGATTATGATTTTATTAATTTATTAATTTATTTGATTTTTAAATTAGTTTTACAGTTTTAAATGTGGTTTTTATATTCTGGAAGCCACCTTGAATCACCATGGGCGAATAGGCAGCAATATAAATTTAATAAATAAATAAATGATGTAAAATTTTAACAAAACGTTTATAAATATGAATACCTTGCCTTGATTATTCAGATACAATCCATTATTTCAGAAAGATGACTGGATGGAATTTTTGTCTGTTGCATTCAAAATCCATTAAAAATGGCATCATTAAACTTATATTTTATTATGTTTCATAACAGTAATTCCAACTTATCTGAGCAGAAGGAATAAAGACTAAACATATTGTAGCAGTTAGAAGTAATAGGTTTAATGAAATATGTATCAAATCACTGAGAAATTCAAAACAAAGCTGTATATTCTTCATAACATGTATTGCAAACTATGCTATGTTGTTTAGGAAATCATTTGAGAAATGTGTTGAAGTATTTAAAGGTCTTACCTTAAGGAACCACCAATTAATAATTCATCTAACTGGGCTTGTGTGGGAATGATTGTCAAAAGTAGTTTGGGTTCTGTTACTTCCCAAAAAAGACTTTATCATATAGTTGTGTTACCTTTAGAAATTACTAACAGCCAAGAAAATTATTTATTTAACAGACTATAATCTCTAACATGAAACAATAGGATAAGAACAAATGCTGTATTCAGACAAAACCTAGTAAGCAGTGTGTACTAATAATTAAAATTGTAATGATACTTTTAAAATGCTGACTCAAATTTAAGTAGTAGAACTGCCCAATGCCCAACTGCCCAATGGCCTAATGCATAACATAAATCAATCTCACAGGTCTCCTGCCTCATTTCTCTTTCAAAAGGTAAAATCAGCTGTGCATGTTTCAGTAGAACTCAAAATGTGATGTACAGTATAGCTTTTAAGAGTTCTCTTGATGGAGCCTGATTGTAACAGTCCAATTTTAACTCAATTTGATTGTCCTGTACAGTGGTTGATTTATTCCAAATGAGAGCTTTGAAAATGAAGGTAACACCTTTCTGTAACTCTTTAAAGCAGATATGTGGAGGCACAGCTGTGCAATCCAAGAAAAGACGTGGCTACATTAAAGAGATACAGACAGGATTTACATTTGCAGTCTTCCACTGAAATTCCTAGAATTAAATGAGAAGTGCTACACAGATCATTTTATTTTGCTTAAAAGTTTTTGCTCAAGCAGGCAGCATCTTTAATTATCACAAATTTCCTTAGATACTTTATGTAGATCTGTTTAGATCTATTTACCTTTCTGAACTTCAGCTTCTCCTATTTGTGACCTCAATACTTGATAAACTACCAATTAAGAGTAGATTGGAAAATGGAGTTAAATATACTGTATATTTTGAATAAATAATCAGTACTCCAACTAGCTTTTAAATTTGCTTCTACTGTCATTGAAGATAGATACTATTTTTAGATAATATATTTCTATATATAAAATATGAATTTGGGGGTTTGGGCCATATCGAGAGAAACTTTCTGTATTTGTTTTGATTAAATGAAACATCTCTCCAACTCTCATAGTTATAAGATAATTATAAGATATAAAGAAACCATCTATCCAGGGACCAGTACTTCTCTGTTTCTCTTGAGTCTGGGTTACTCTAATTGGGTACAATTAAAAAAATAAAGAACCTGTGGCATTGTCTCACTTCTACCACCAGCAAGATATCTGTTAGAAAATTCTTCCTGATGAGAGGCCTTGTCTATTCCACTAATGTGTATATTATTTAAGAACTGGAAAAGTCTTTTTTGTATCACAATTACATTTTGGAGGGGTTGGTTTGAAGCACCAAGGGACTCCTGGCACTGTTGAACTGAAGCAACATCCTGAATTTTCACATTCCTGGGGCGTGATCCCAGGAGCTCCACAGTTGGTTCGTTTGTGGGGATCAACGTCACATCGGCATTTTGCTGTCAAAAGACAAAACTCCAGTTATCCCATATTGCCAATGTATGGCAAATGATTTATGCAGAACTTCAGAAATGCAGAAAAAGTGTCACCTCACTTAAACTTTTGACAAGTAAGCGGGTTCCCATTTTTAGATGCTGCTGTGAAATATTAATATAATAATTGTCTACATCATGGTTAGTTTCTGTTAAAAGACACCTTGTGAATGGCACATTGCTCCAGACTGTTAGCAGAATCAATTCAAACCAAGGAATCTTGTTACCGAGCTAATTCCTTGTTGCTGAAATAGTTCATTAGTTGGGTGTTGTTTTGAATGTTTTGCTATTAACATACTTATCCAGAGATGTAAGTTTTAAGAACATTGATGTTGCCTCTTCAGCTTCATCTTTGTGGATTCAGTCATGCTGGAAAGCTCTTAAACCAAAAGCAATATTATACCAAACCACATGGCTGTTAAGTTTTAATGCACGTATTGAGCCTTCATGCTGTCGAACCAGCATGGTCTTTGAGACCAACCTATGTGACCAAACCTATGAGTCCAAATTAGAAGAGGTGCTGGATCATAAGAAGTTCTCTGTGGAGGAAGCAACAGCTCAAAGGATCAAGTGCTGGTATCTCTCTGCATCAAAGAGATGTTGAAGAAAGAGTAAGAAAGAGATGTTGGGGTTGTTGTGTTTCCCTAATCTTATGTTTTATAATTTCTGTAGAGAAAATATTTCTAGATTCTATTGGAATTCTTCACGGGACTTATGGATTTCATTAAGAAGCTATCATCTCTTTCCAAATGTCTACAATTCACATTCCCAGCACTATATTTTTCTTTATCTACTTGTAATGCTAGAACTAAATAAACATGTTTTTGCTCTTTACCCAGAAAATGTAGTTTTCTTCTATATAGCGGTTACCCAACAAGCATAGAAGCAGGACATGGAATAATCATTATAACAATAAGAACAATTTTATACTGGAATAATGTTATCACCTGCAGAAATAATGTCCTTTTCACTGGATATGTTGAATGACAGGCTAGAGACTCATCAGTTGAGGATGCTTCAATATGAATTTCTGGACTAAGAACAGCTGGACAGCCCTTTTTCTGTTTAAAAATTTTATACTGTAAAGCATGCATGCATAGTTTAATCCTTAACTCCCAACCTTTTTGGCTCAACGGACTGCAGCAGCAGAGGCAGTGACAGAAGGGGATGGTTTCATATGTGCAAATTAGCTCCTGTGCCTGTACACATGAAGCTTTGCACTCTTGCCTGTCACTTGCTCCAGCCTGGTTCCCAACAAGCCATGGACTGGTAGCAGTTCTCAACCCAGAGCTGGAAATCCCTTCCTAGCTGATTAATGGTTAATGTCTGATTAATGTCTAACCTACAAGGTTTCGCAATCGCAGAAATAAAATTATTTAAAAGATTCAAAACACCGGCAATTAGTTAAAACTTTCTAAATATTAGATGAGTTAAATATCATATTTAGTGTCTTCCACATTGAAACATTGATGCAAAATGCTCGTTCTAAAGCAAAGTACTTACGTGGAGCTGTTACCCCTTCAAGCAGTATGCTGCAACCTAGAATTAAAATAACTAGACATAACCAGAGCCTTTTCTGATTCTTCATATTCTACAATCCTCGAATTTGGTTCAAAGAGAGTATTATTTATGTGGCATAAATGGAGCTTATTTTATATCATTATGTTTGTATACTTCATTCAGATAACAAATTTCCTGTTAAACTCCACCTCCAGTAAATTAGAAAATGTAATTTAGATTTTTATTAGATATGTGGTGGAGGTATCTGGATAATATTTACAAAGGGAAAATAATAAATGTCAGCCAGGTGTTTATATTAGCCAACTGTCAAATATTGAACAGTTTCAAATGAAATAAATTTTAGAAAACTAAAAGGCATGCCTTTTTTTAAAAAAAATCCCTCTGCTTCATGCCAATACATATTTACTAAAAAAAAAAAAAAGCTTTTGCTCCATTTGTATTTCAATCCAGATACTTCTTTACAAAACTTTCTACTCTGTTCTTTCTGATCCTTTCTGCTGTGTAATACAAACTTCTCCCTATTGTTGAGCAATATGGAAATTGACCGCTCAGGTATGTATGTAGATTGAGTAACGTGCCATTTTTTTTCATTTTCCTCCTCAAATGCACTCATGAAACTTAGGGAACATTTCTTTAACAGTGAATTTAAATTTAAGTGGCAAAATATATATCATTAAATGCTAATACCAATATCAGAACCAATTAAAATTGAACTAAATAAAGCAACAAAGCCATGGGAAAAATCTGTCTTCTTTAAGTCTGGATACTGAAAGAATTGGGACATGACAAGCTTCAGATGGTATGAAGTTCCCATGAAGACTTGCTTTTATGTTGATACTAATCTGGAAGAAAACCAGCTTTGATTTTCTTAAAGGCTAAGCATTCAGGCATGGATGACTTTTAAAAAATACTTAGAATTCAAGTTAATTACAGGTAGTCCTCATTTAGTGACCACAATTGGGATCAGTAACTTGGTTGTTAAACAAAATGATTGCTACGTGAAAACATGACTGTGCTTATGATCTTAATTCATCTTTCTTTTGCTTCAGAAGTTTAGAAGTGTCATAAATGTGAGGATAGGTCACAAAGTTATTTTTTCATCACTGTCATAACTGGAAACAGTCATAGTACGAGGCTAAATGAGGGCTACCCATATAGCTTTAAAGTATAGAGAATTGCACCTAGAATTGGAAAGATCTTCAAATGGAGTAAGCATGGTTGTATTTGCTCTGTTCTTATTTAAAGACCTAGTTCCCATATTTTGGACCACCTGTATGGCTAAGATATCCAAGGATATCTTTTTGTGTACATGCCTTTACAGTTATCTATCCAAGAAGTGGCAAGAGTCTATCATCAGTGTGTTATAGAAATGGCCCTATTTAATCCAACAACCAAAGCTGAAAGAATGCCTTTAAATCTGTGCATTGAATACAAACCTTAATGTACTTTCAAATTGTTTATTTTGAATATTTAGTCCAAATATGTACCACATGTGGTGAATTGGCTATTATTTATAATTCAAATTGTGCAAAAATATGAAATTGCTGTTGATTAATTCTTTGATAATTCTAGTAATGATGCTACAGTTCTTTCTCCTGAAAAAGTGAGAAGAGAAACAGAAATACTCTCAAAATATTGAACACTAAACCTTTATTACAACAATACAAAGAATATGAGCAAATCTCCATACTAATGTTATGTCAATTGGCCTTCACTCTGCAAGCATTTCTTCAAACAAACCATATTTCTTTCAATGTTGTTCTTCAGAGAGAATAATTTCCTTGTTTTTCATGCGGATGGAAACACCAGGGGACTGTTTTGGCATACTGGTAATGTTCATAACAACATCCTCTGGCCATGCATTCATCAGCAGAGATGTCAGACGCTCCACATGACACTCGTTTCTTGGGTGCCATTCCACATAGCCTTGCAGGTACTTAAAACAAAATTACAGAAAGGAAGTATAGTCTTGCTGTCTTGGAATATTTTCTTTTGGTGATAAAGCAATATCAGAACAATGGATGTAGAAAAATGATACGATTCATCTTAGTGGAAAGATTCCCCCATCTCAAACAAAAACTTACTTCTTATTGGTATTATGATTATTATAATTATCATTACTCTGTGGCTTTGCACGTACACTGAGAGCTTCGGCACAAGAAACAAATTCCTTGTGTGTCTAATCATGCTTGGACTAATAAAGTATTATATTATGAATTAATTTATATAATTATTTATAATATTTCTTTGCTCCCTTTAAGACAAAAGTCTGCTATGGCAGCTTTCAGAGATAAAACCATTCTATTATAGAGTCATACTATAATAATAGGCAAGCAATGCTGATAAGATAACAATTAAAATTATTAAACTTATCAGGGCTGCCTGGCAAGCCACTACAACAATACTTCTTCTTCACGGAACTCAGCACATTTCCATGAAAGTCAAGACTCAGTTTGATTAGATAAGATGTTTTATTTCAAATATGACTGATGCTAGCACAACAAAAATCCACTACTGAACAGCCTAAAAAACTTTTTAAAATCTCTTTCCTCCTCCCCTCCCCCACATCTACGTCTATCTCATATCCTATTCTGACTTCAGATTGATTTTCTGTCTTTCCGTTTCAGATAAATATGGCTCCCATGGATGGATACTTACCTGTGTTTGACAGAGGATGAAAGCACCACCGGGTATTAATGTCATATGAATTGAAGCAACATCCCTTTGCTTGGCATTCCTCAGCGGTGATGCCTGGGTAACCACATTCTAGCCTTGCACTTCCTTCCATTACACAGTTTTGAGAAGCTATTCAGAAAAATGAATCACATTACATACATAAAATCATCCTTCTTTATATTTTTCATTTTAAAAAATCTGGGAGAAGTGTAGAGTGGATGATCTTTGAAAACATGATATGAATAAATGCTTAGTGAGAATACTTAAGAAAACTTAAGCTTAAAAAACCCAAACACAAGCATTCAAGTAACAGAAATCTTCTTCTGGGTGGACTGTAAATTCTGGTTTTTCTGCAGCCAACATAACAAACTAAAGAGATGGCTGCTTTGGCTTTTGATATGGACTGTTTCCTGGTATGATTTGATTGCTTATTGTACCCTATGACTATGATTAAATGTTGTTCCTTATGATTCTTGATGAATGTATCTTTTCTTTTATGTACACTGAGAGCATTTGCACCAAGACAAATTCCTTGTGTGTCCAACCACACTTGGCCAATAAAGAATTCTATTCTATCCTATTCTATTCTATTCTATTCTATTCTATTCTATTCTATTCTATTCTATTCTATTCTATTCTATTCTATTCTATTCTATTCTATTCTATTCTATTCTATTCTATTCTAAGGCTCTTACATACATGTTACTTCTTTGAGGGTGTCAGCATACTTTTACCAGAAATTGACTTGTGAGCTGGTTTTGCTTTTTTCCCCCTTTTTCTGCTTTTTATTATGTTAATATAAATATTGACACATTATTTCATTTCAGTGCAATATTTACATAATATGCTAACATTATTAATGTTATTTATTTAGATACTTTAGAGAAGGGGAGGTTCCAGCCTTGGCAACTTTAAGAACCATGGACTTCAACTCCCAGAATTCCCTAGCCAGCCATCATGGCTGGGGAATTCTAGGAGTTGAAGTCTGCAAGTCTTAAATAAGAGGGAAAAAATGGATTTTAAAGAAAATGGGGAAAAGTGGATATACATTTTATTGCCTTTCTTTCTTTCTTTCTTTCTTTCTTTCTTTCTTTCTTTCTTTCTTTCTTTCTTTCTTTCTTTCTTTCTTTCTTTCTGAATTCAAAAAAATACCTACCTTCATTTACCGGGGGATGAAAACAAGTTGGTGCACCAGGTGCCTTTAGATCAAAGCAGCATCCAATTCGTTTGCACCTTTTGCGTGTGATCCCTTGATAGCCACACTCCTTTCTTTCTTGAGATGGAACTGTTTTCCTTGCATAGGTTACTGAAGCTGTTATTGTAAATAATATTTAGGTCACTGTATTTTCCAGATAACAAGCTTGGCTGTGGCATAAAAAATAAAGTTGCATGCTGCCTGAATTAATATTTATTACGAATGGCTTGAATTTGACTAATGTCTGGTCTAAGGGTTTTAGGTTTGTTTTATTAGTAAACCTGACAGCATGGCTCCATCCTCATAATAGTTTAACGCCAGAAAAGCTGATCGCACAGATTTTATTTAATTATTCATTCATTTTTTAGTCCTTATATAAGTTGTTCCAATATGATCCAAAGAACTTTGAGTGCCTCTTATTTCTCTCTTAGCATAAGGATCAGAATAGATGAATACTAAAGAAACAGTAAACTCAAATTACAATTGCAAAACACCCAGCAAACAAGGAACAATTGTAAAATAAACATACAAAAGTCATGATAGCAACAGCAATAGCACTTAGACTTAAATACCCCTTCACAATGCTTTACAGCCCTCTCTAAGCAGTTTACAGAGTCAGCATATTGCCCCCAACAATCGGAGTCCTCATTTTACCAACCTCTGAAGGATAGAAGGCTAAGTCAACCTTGAGCCAGTGAGAATCCATTTCCTGGCAGTGATTAAAGTTAGTCTGCAATACTGTATTCTAACCACTGTGCCACCACGGCTCTTGGTGCCAGTGTTGGTGAGCTCACTACTAGCAATTCCACTTACAAAGCTTTTATACAAATATACACACATGTTTTAATGGCTCTGTTAAAACTTAACAGGGTGCTAAAACTTAATTTGGTTTTGTAGGATGCTTTTCAAAGATGCAGTTATAATTAAGAAGGCTTTTGACTGCATGGCCCCCGAAAAGGGAAGTTCTGTAAATATCCAGGCCTAAGTTGTGTAGAACTGACAACCAGCACCTACACTACCTGGAAGTAGTGTAGTTTTGGAGTATAAAAACAACCACCTCTCAATATTCCCATAATTACTTGAATCAATGCATTTCATGGTAAAAATTTCCCATACTAACAGTTTCTTACAGGATGTTGGTCTATGGATGGAGATTTTCCACCAACTATATGCATTAGAAATATCTTTGACTGGGATTCTTTAAAGCTACAAAATATTTATTTAATCACTGTGAAGACTCTCAGTCATCCAGGTCATGGTTTTCCCAAAGGTGCTTTTTCAAAAGGCAACTGGACTTTGTTTTTCTTTGAAGACATTTTGTTTCTCATCCAAGAAGCTTCTTCTGTTCTGACTGGATGGTGGAGAACAGAAGGGTTTATATTCCTTGCAGTCATCTGATCATTAGCACTCTTTCTGAAAGTTATTGAGGCCACTTGGAGGTTTATCTGTGCTCTCGGGGTCACCTGAAGAATGCAGATGGGTGTGGAAATTTTGTGGAATTACTAAAAAGACTATATAACAATATAATTTCCAGCCATTCCAGGAAGCAAGTCTAGTGGTCAGGAGCTCTAGAAGCTGTAGATTAGCAGCATCTAAAAGACTGATATCCCATTTTTGGGATCACCATGACCTGGATGTCTGAGAATCTCCATTGTCATTACCTCTTTCACCTGATGGTTTGAAGCACCAGGGGACATCGGGCACTGATGCATCAAAGCAGCATCCATTTTCTGTGCACTGCTCTGCAGTAATGTTTTCTGAAAAAAATCCACATTCCTCTCTTTCACTGGTTTCCATTAGACATTGGCAGGCATCTGTTTGGAAGAAAGGAATTGGGCAGTTGCCTGCAATCTTTTCTTCTTTGTGAATACATTTTTCTCTAATTCAGTAATCAGTATTTCTGACTAGATATATTTACCAGGGCTCTTTTTCTGATATGCTCATTTCATTTTTTTCAAAATGGAAAATACAAGAATCATAATACTGCAGATAATAACCAATTATTTAGAGATAAGAATCATTCTGTACTAATATTTATTAATAATACATTTGGAACAATCACAGTTGTTATTTCTCTGCAGATTGGGTGGATCGTAGAATCTTAATTATGAGTTGTGTTCAGATCATCCCATGATTATTAATAACAGCTTCTTCTCTGTATGGTTTTACAATTTCTTAACATATATAGAAGATTGATATAAATATTCTCTTTTATATTAACTACTGGTGCTTTCAGTGAGACTATAAATAAATCCAGTCTATTAACCACACCACACAGACACAGATTGTTTAATATACTAAGAAATAAAAAACTCTATCATATAGCCATAATTTCAAAATATGTTGGCAGGTTCCCTACATAGATTTACAGTGTCTGAACACCCAAATCCCTCATTGATTCCTGTAGACTTTTAACAGAACGTATTAAATCTAGATTCAAGATTCTCCAAAACGTTTTCTGGTTGTAGGAAATACACAAGGATTAAGTTTCTTTATGGTCTAGAATTCTGATGGCCTATTTTCTGGGATAGCACATACTAAATCTCAGCATTCTAATCTGCAATAGTGTCGTGTGGAGAAAATAACATGCACTCAATGAAGTATTCACACAAATAGATATCCTAACAAAAATTCTTAATCCCAACACTTGGGTGACTACACATATGTCACCATTTGCCACCTCTCTCCTCCTCTCCCTTGCAAACATCCCTGCTTGTAATTTCCCCTGAGTACCACTGGGACAAATCCTTTATGCTATTTGCCTAGCTAATTCAGCTCAGAAATCAAATGTTTTCTGGTTCAAATACTTTGGATGTGGTTACCAGATGTCCGTCAAAAGGAGACACATCTTCTGCTTTGTCATCATGTCCTCTGTCCATCAGACATAGTCTTAAAAATCAAATATTATCTGGATGCCTAAGTATCTTCAATAGCAATAGCACTTAGATTTATATATCGCATCATAATGCTTTACAGCCCTCTCTAAGTGGTTTACAGAGTCAGCATCATCTAGGTCCTCATTTTACCAGCCAAAAAGCTCAACCTTTTTGACTTAGGTCAGGGGTCCCCAAGCCCCAGGCTGTGGCCTACTGCCAGGCCATGACCTATTCGCAACTGGGCTGCGCAAGAACCGAGCCAGTGTGCAAGCACATGTGCGCAGCTTGGCTTGCATGAGCAATGGGCCAGCCTCCATGCACATGTGCTGTGCATGTGTGCACATGCACACTGTCTTGCCACTTGTGCAAGTTGAGCTGTGCTGCCCGGTTCCCTACTCCCTCTGTGCTGGGCCCCCAAGCCTCAAAGGTTGCGGACCGCTGACTTAGGTTGACTGGTACCCTCCAGACTGCCTTCTGCCTGAAACTGATATGACCTTAATCACTTAGTTGATGCAGGCTATTGCCTCCTCACTTGCTCTAGTACATTCCTGTGACTGGAAAGCTAGTCTTTCTGATGCTGGAAAAAATAATCTCATATAAATGTAGGTCTAGACATGGGTTGTTGGTATTTTTTGCAATTTTTCACTGTAATTTTTATTGTGGAACTAAAAAAAAAAGTATGCTAGCATGTCTTCCTTTTTCTCCCATTTGATCTTTTCCCCAATTTCCATGTCTTTCTTATCTATTCATGTATCTGGTAATGTACCCACTACTCCAATGCTTTTGGGTGGTTCTATGATGCCTGAAGAGATATAATAAGAGAGCCAGACATAGACCCAAAAGTGAAAATAGTGTTCTGAAGAACAATCATGTATATGTCTATTCAAAATGTGTACTAATGAGGCCCTTGACTTTAGAATTCCCACATCCTTTAGTTGGGACAAACATATATTTGGGTTATGAACTATATCACATTGACATACAGCCATATGAGTAAAGATAAAAACTTTGCCCTTTCCAGGTATCTTTGACTCTAAGGGGAGGTGCTCATCTCACTAGTTTCTTAGCCAAGGGAATCAACATTATGCAGATATTTCTGTGGTCATGTAGCCAGCATGACTATATGCCAAGGCACATAGAATGCTGTAGGTTGGCAGGAGCTGGGACAAGTAATGGGAGCTCACCCCATTGCATGGCACTCGAGCCTCAGACCTGGGCTGTCCAACTTTCCAGCTGACAAGCTCAGTGTCTTTAACTGCTGAGACATTCCCCCCAACCCCCGTCATATATATTCATATAATTATAATGTATTCATATGAATATAGAGTCATATATATTCATATGAATAAATTATAATATAGCAAATAAAAATAAGTCTCTTGTCCATTTTTGCTTGCCTATTAATCCATTAATAGTTAACCCATGACTTTATCATCCATTCACCTTGCTTAAGTTATTAATAAATATTATATACTTACATGGTGGACGATTATCCTTTTGAGGGCAAACAAATCCAAAACACAAGGCAGTAGCTAGTACTAAACAGGTCTTATATTCCATTCCTTTATCTTCTATCTGTGCTCTTCAGTGTTCCTTAAATATATAAATACACATGATCATAATTTCTAATTGCAAGTCTCTCTCTCTTCAAAAATGTTGCAGCACAGTTAAGATTAATTCAAAACACTTACTTGTGGTTGTGATTCTATAACAATTACCCAACTGAATTACCCAACCATAAAATACTTCAGTCCTTAAATACTGTAAGCGTTTTTAATCACATGGCAAAATAACTTTCACTAGATTCATAACAATAACAGGAAAACATTTCACAGCCAAGAGTTTCACTTCTCCTGCCAGTATTTTTTGCCCTTTCTCAACCCTGGAGAGTGTGGTTGTGATATTATTCCCATTGAAGACTCTGGGCTCTTCTGACAGTTTCAATTTTGGGGGTGAGCTTCAGAGAGGTTTGGATTATATTTAGTTCACATTAAAGCTGTTTTCAGGACAAAATCTTGTATTTTATAGACTACAAGCCTGACTCTTAAAAATAAATCAAATAATATAGCACTACTTCTGATTTTTATCTTCCTTCTACTTAATGTGGAGATAATAAGGAATTATTATCTTTTAAAAGTATTTGTACAATGTATCTACAATGTATTCTACAATGTACCTCATAAGTTTTTTTTAACTCTTTGTTGTGACAAAATAGTCCTTTTGGGCTTTGTTTTGCAAGGATGCAGACCAAGCTATATAAGATAGAGGAATTATCACAGTTCCTTGCTCTGCCTATGGTGTATGAGTATCCCAATACTTCTAATCACTGGCTTTGCTGAAGAGAGCTGCTGTCTTGAACACAAATAGCTTTTGTATGATTGGCAACATGAAATTCAACAAACTAGAAATGAGTTTGCTAGTATATAATACATACCATTGCTAAATATTACATAAAGTAAGAGGCAGATAATTTAGTTAAGGCCAACACTGAAGTGTCACATTTGGTTATCCAACATCTCTTGCAGACTTTCACCAAAATGCCATCCCGGATATTTCCACAGTTCAATTCCTATCATTCTAAAGTTCTTTCAGGGGAAATTTATCCCCACCATCTGTAATTTAGGCCTTTAAATTTAATTCTGTCTTCAAAAACAGAAGAAAATATAAAAAATTAATTATCTTCTGTATGACAAGCTATTGAGTATTTAAGGAGTGCTTTCATGTCTCTCCCCCATGTTTCCTTCTCCAGCCTAAATGTAGCCAGCTGTTTTAACCTTTGCCCAGGGGTCCTTTGCCAAACCTCTTAGTATCTTTATTGTCCTCTGGAATCATTCAATTTTGTCTATATTTTTCTTGAATTGGAAATGTTTCTGCTTTTTATCATCCTAATCAATCTTATCTAATGATCTGACTAGTACAGCATAAAGTGAAACTATTGTTTCTGTAGCAAGTAGCTTATGAAATTGTATCACTACAGATTTCCATCTTGAGAGTTAATACCTGTGGGAAAATGTTAATATTTCCATATTTCCATATAAATTCACTGCACCTGCCCCCATACTTTCAAAAACAAATTCATCTGACCCTACCCTATCCCACAATTTAAAAATATATTTAAAAGCTTAATTATTTTAAATATCATTTGGCTTTCAAAAGCACTTACAAAAAGAAAGCATAGAAAAAGTCAAAGAAACACATAAAGATTTTAATCTTACCTGAACTGTTGAGAAGCTAGAAATATTTGACTTGTGCTACAGATATGAATCCTGGAATAATGCTGCATTTCCTGCCTACTTGGGGCCCAAGCATCAATTTTGTATAATGCCTCTTAGTCTGTGAAATCATATTTTAATGACTGTGAAGTTACATCATGCATTAACAGAGTCTGCAGTGCTTTATTTTTAAAAGAGCAAAGAACAAAGGGCTTGTTCATACATAATAGTTTAGGACTTGGGCAGCAGGCTACACTTCCCAAATTATTTGTAAGATGTTCAGCTACTTCACTGTCTTGGCATTAGTTTCCCTGAACTGTTGCTGCAATATATAGGCAATTATGGTGGATGTTTTCCATATTTGGATATGCCATAACCCCTGGATATGTTGACATCAAGGATCTGCCCTGGAATTCAGACAGATTTGCTTGGAAATCTTTATCTTTAGAATGCACTGTTTTGTGACAACCCTTGTTTTCCTGAAAGTAATACAAACTACATTGTACATTGTACATCTACTTTTTAATAAGAAACACCGAAAAGGCAGATAAATTGGAAGATAATATTTCCCTATTTTTTCTGCACTGATAACTATGATACAAACTGCAAAAAAAAAATCTGTATTTCAATAATATGAGTGATATGAGTGTTGAGTTTCATATTCATACTGTTTGGTACTTTCCATAGCATAACATGAAAAGTTCATAGCACCTCAAGCAAACTCACAGAATATATAAATGATTTAGGCTTCAATTAAGCAAGATCCTGAAATTATTCATTTTCACACTTACATCATACAGATAAAGTCAATTAAATGGAAAGAAACTTGTAGCCCAGCAGTGACTTAGAGGGAAAGATACAAACCTTGTACTTGAAGCAGGCTTGAAACACCAGGGGACATTAAGTACATTTGAATCAAAACAGTAATGTTTACCTCTGCACTGAGCTTCAGTAATGGGGCCAGGGCCACAATTTATTCTTGTTGTTGCTGGAACATTGCATTGCTCCATAGCTATTTGAAAGAGAGCACAATATTAACAGGCTGATTTATTTATCATATGTTATTGTTTCTACAAATAATAGAATAATTATTTAGCATTGTGGCAATAATTCCATTAATTATAATATTAGCTGCAATACCAAAAAAACCCTAAAAGAATTGCTGTCCAGTGAACTATTTCTTACATATTCTAATATTTCTTCCCTTGTTCTATTTTCATTTTCCAAATTCTCATTACCTCCTGTTGGCTTACTACTGAGCAATTTTGCCTATGCTTTTACTATTCATATTTAATCTCTCACTGTTTGATCTCTCATACTATACATACCATAGAGAAGTAATGAAAATGTATACACTTTCAAGAATTGGCATTGCTGAACCCTATGGTTAGGCAAATGGTCAAAACCCAGAACATTTTAATTTCTGTTGAAGTTTCTATGTTCTCTCTCCCAGAAATAAGATGGCGATTCTTCTTGGAGAAAGCTGCTCAGGACAAAGACACAAAGCAACTTGACTTCCTTAATTTTTCTTGAAGATCCTTCACTTCTCATCTAAGAAACTGCTTCAGTATTTAGTTGGGAGCCAGTCATTAACATTTTGAGAATCATTGAAACCACCTGGGAGCTAATATGTATCCCCAAAATCACCTGAAAGAGTACAAACTGCCGTGGAACTGTCTAGGGTCTGCTGAAAATATTGCATTGTAAACAGGAAATAAGTAATGTCGAATTCCTCTTCCAACCAGTAGTCCTCTCTGTTCAGAACATAAACCTTGTCTTTCAGATGCAGATGGACTGTTGAATCCTGTCCTGATGAGTTATTTGTCCTTTGTTGTGTCATGTGGTTGTTTTATTTCCCCAATATAAAATCTGCACATTTGTTTTGCTCCCCCTATGTACAAAACTGCACATGCCATGTGTGTGTGTGTGTGTGTGTGTGTGTGTGTGGTCCCGGGTTGCTTGAGGGACTGTTTCACCCCACCAGCATTGATCCGTACCACTTGTGCCATCAGAGGAGGTATGCTGCAGGTCCCATCAGCCCAATTATTCTGGCTGTCAGGATCCAGGAGGAGGGTTTCTCTGCTGTTGCTCTTGCCCTCTGGAATGTCTTTCCCCCTCTGTGTGAGGCTGACCCCAACCTTCCTATCTTTTCGTAAAGGCCTAAATGTTGACCAGGAATTTGGAGAAAGCATAGAAGGCCTGTATGTGCAGATGGCTCCATTATCTCTGCATACCTTCTTCAAGACCATGGAAAGCTCCTTGGAAAACACCCAATGCCCCTAGGGTGACTAACACCTGATGTCCTTGGAAGACTTCCAAGGGTGGGCAGATGACTATTTATCTTCTTCTTTCCTTATCTATCATGTGCCAGCCTTGCTGGGTGACTTCGGTATCTCTTGTATGGCAGCTTTGCTGGCTGGATTAATCTGTACTAAAAGAATACAAATGCAAGCATTTCTTGATACTTGGTGCTTCCTTTCTTTTAAAGGGGCCCATCTTTGTTCAGTTGAATAAACACATAAACTTAAAGGCAACTTCTGGGGTTTTTTTTGTCTATATTTTACCAAGCCATACCTCAGAACCAGCATAACATAAAGATGTGGCTCTGCCAGTAGGCTTGGTGCCTCAGTGGGGGACGGTCCAATGGAGGTGGTTGATTGAGTAATAACAGATTCCACCTCCCTCCACTCTGCCCCCATCCTCCCCAGGTTTTAATGTTGATTTTAATTATTTATGTTTTAATTGTACATGTATAGACATATGTTTTATGATTGTAAGCTGCCCAGAGTTATTCTGTGGTAAGATGGGCGGCCAATAAATTTTACAAACAAACAAATAATTCAACTAATTCTGTATGCATCTAATGATCTAATGAAACTCCAGCCCAAAGCTTTCAATGTTTTATTGAATGTTTTGCTGAAGTCAAAGTATGACAGTCCTGTAGGGTAGACAGACTAAGAAACCAATACCATTATAGGGCTAAAATTACTTTATTGGAACAGCTGTGCTGTTGGGAAATGTCCAGCCATGTAGAGAGGAAGAATCAAGTGGGGAATCAACCTTGAATTGTCAAGAGATCCAGGACTGATACCACCCCTCTTCCCCAGCTCCGTGGAATCTTATCTATTTGTTCCCAAGGGAAGGCAAGCATTCTGGAGAAATCCCTGTATTTTAGCAGAATTTCAATAGTCAACTTGAACTCTTCACATGTTGGTCTGTTGTTTGGGCCTGATATATAATAACAGAATCTTCTGATAGTGCTTCCCTCTCCCTCATTGTATTTTCATATGAATGACAGAGGGATCTGTCTGAGAATGTTTTCTCAGATTAGTTTCTTGGAAAGTACTCAAGCTATGCTTTAATAGGATCATTGCTTTAGTAGAAGCTCTTCCTCATGTCCTTCAAGACTATTTGCTGTGCCTTCGATAAGGTATTCTACAGGATATGCTATATCCATCACATTCTCATGGTCAGTTAAACTGATGGGTCTTAATTACCTTGGAATTCTCTTTGAAGATAAAAGCATTTCACCTTCTCCAATTTTCTAGCACCATGTAGCCATTCTTTGTGATTCCACAAGGAATAGAGAAAAGGGACTTTATAATGACATCTGCAAGCTCATTTGAAATTCAGTGTAGAAAAAAGTAAAGTCTTACACTTAGGCAAGAAAAACCAAAAGTACACATATAGAGTGGGTGAAACCAGGCTTAATAGCAGTAACTGTGAAAGGGACCTTGGAGTCTTAGTGGACAACCAATTAAATATGAACCAACAATGTGCAGCAGCATCCAAAAAAAAAACCCAATGCAATTCTAAGTTGCATTAACAGAGGGATTCCATCAAGATCAAGTGAGGTGCTAATACCATTCTATAAAGCTTTAGTAAGAAGACCATACCTAGAATACTACATCCAGTTTTGGTCACTACACTAGAAAAAAGATGTTGGGACTCTAGAAAGAGTGCAGAGAAGAGCAACCAAGATGATTAGGGGACTGGAGGCTAAAACATATGAAGAACTATTAACAGGAACTGGGCACGGCTAGTCTAGGGAAGAGAAGGACCAGGAGAGACATAATAGCAGTGTTCCAATATTTGATGGGCTGCCACAGAGAGGAAGGGGTCAAGCTATTTTCCAAAGCACCTGAAAACCAGACAAGGAATAGTGGATGGATCAAGGAGAGATTCAACCTAGAAATAAGGAGAAATTTTCTGACAGTGAGAACAATGGAACAGCTTGCCTTCAGAAGTTGTGGGAGCTTCATCATTGGAAGCTTTCAAGAAGGAGCTGAACTGCCTTCTGTCAGAAATGGTGTAAGGTCTCCAGCTTGGGTGGTAGGGTTGGACTAGAAGGTCCCTTCCAACTCTGTTAAATCTGTTAAATTCAGAGATCTAATTGGGCTGACCCTGGAGACTTGTCCATAGTTTATTGCAGAATCCCTCTTAATTATCCATGTAATTTCTTCTCTTCTATTTTGCTTTTGTTTATTTTGTTCTACAGTATAAGCCATTGTTATACAATTCTTGCAATACTTTTCAAAAGTTAAAGCAGGCAGAATTAAACAATATAGAGTCAATTATAAATATTCCATCCTGAAGCATATTTTAAGGTAACTGAAATTATCATGAGGAAATACTGCATATCAGGGGTGGGCTTCAAATTTTTTAGCAAGGGGCTCTCTGCCCTAATGACTTGCTGGGTGGCCGTGGCTAGGTGGTCATGTGGCTGGGTGGGCGTGGCTAGGTGGTCATGTGATCGTGTGGATGTCACTAGGTGGTCATGTGACTGGGTGGATGTGACCAACTCGATGTCGCGTCTTTGTCCTAATTACCTAAAAAAATATATACCAAAAAGTTGTTTATTATTTTGTGCATTTAATACTTCAATAAAATATTACATGAAACCAGGCTTAATAGCAGTGACTGTGAGAGGGATCTTGGAGTGGACAACCAGCTAAATATGAGCCTGCAGTGTGCAGAGGCAGCCAAAAAGCCAACGAAATCCTAAGTTACATTAACAGAGGGATACAATCAAGATCAAGTGAGATACTAATACCACTCTATAAACTAAAGCCTTAGCAAGAGTACACCTAGAGTACTGCATCCAGTTTTGGCCACCACATTAAAAAAAAGATGCTGGGATTCTAGAAAAAGTACAGAGGAGAGCAATCAGGATACTGGAGACTAAAACAAGTGAAGAGAAGGACCAGGGGAGACATGATAGTAGTGTTTCAATATTTGAGGGGCTGCCACAGAGAGGAAGGGGTCAAGCTATTTTCCAAGGCACCTGAAGGCCAGACAAGGAATAATGAATGGAAACTGAACAAGGAGAGATTCAACCTGGAAATAAGGAGAAATTTTCTGACACTGAGAACAATCAACCAACGAATCAGCTTTTCTTCAGAAGTTGTGGGAGCTTCATCACTGGAAGCTTTGAAGAAGAGACTGGAATGCCATATGTCAGAAATGGTGTCGGGTCTCCTGCTAGGGTGGGGGTTGGACTAAATGACCTCCAAGGTCCCTTCCAACTCTGTTAATCTGTTAAATCTGACAAAAACAGATAAAGTTGCTCCCTACCATTATTTCGCAAAAGCATTTAAAGCTAAAAGCCCATTATGGTAGCTTTGCAAGAACAAAAGACTGGCTCAGTCCTTGATGATGGCCCATTAAAGGTGGGAGGAAACTCAGCTCTGACTACATGTTAGAAGCAGAGCTAAGTCCCCCCCCCCCCCAACCTTTAATGGGCCATCAAGACTGAGTCAGCCTTTTGTCCTTGCAAAGCTACCATAATGGGCTGTTCATTTTAAACGTTGAGCCCTGGCTCAGGGCTCACTGCATCTGGGGGTGGAGGGATGCAGCGGGCGAGGCAGCAGCTCAGTGGCAATAGCAACGAAGGTGGCAATGGAGCGGCAGCAACAGTGGCAGGGGACGCAAGGACCAGCTCCCCATTGCCACCTGTCAGCTGCCATTGTTTTCTTCTTCCTAGGGGTGAGAGAGAATGTCACCCAGTATAAGACAAAGGTGGAACTTTTGCTTTCATGAACTGTTCTTCTCGAAGCACTAAGATTTGCTAAGCTTGAGATACTTTTTCTAGAAGCCACAAAATATTATGTTAATTATTATTTAAAGCGCTTTTCTTATGGAACTTCACCAATGATGAAATGTTTATATTGCATATTCTCCTCTGACTTTTTATAGACAGGCCACGGAATTATTTTATTATTAGTAGTAGTAGTATTGCACATTCCTAAATATCATTAGTATATTGAGTAGGGTTTAGTCTTAAGCAAGTATTACTTCATGTTCCCAATGTCCAACCATGGTATGAAATAGTTACTGTCCTTTTCTTTGTACTAGGGTCCTTTAAAAGGAACACATTACTTCTTGTGAAATCTAGTTCTCTTAAATACTAGATAAAAGCAAGTTTCCTATTTCTAAATACTGTACGTCTTGTGGTTGTAATGCAATCTGTGGGAGTACAGGTGCTTTACTCGGTTGGAAGTTCATAAATTGTTGTGTTATCCATTTCTCAACAGGGAATGCATGCAAACTCCAGTGTGACCACACCATGACAAAGGACTAACTGAAACATTCTCTGTTTTCAAATCTCATTGAGACTATTTCAAGGGGTGAGTGACACTTTATGTGTGATAGCTGTGTAAATTATGTTTGGGTCTGCATTGCCTTGTTGGCTGTGAACTCTCAAGCCACCTCCAGTTCAGTGCCCCAGAACAGCAGATTGAAGTCTCACAGACCCAACAGTCTAGGACAGTGGTTCTCAACCTGAGGTCTGCAAACACCTGGGAGGCCAGGATGTTGTCACAGGGGGTCCACAAAGGCTTGAAGAAATGTTATGATTTAAATCTTGAGTTAAATCTTGGGGATCCATGGTCATAGTCCATAGCCACAAAAGGTATTTAAAGGGGTTCATGATAAAGAAAAGGTTGAGAACTCCTGGTCTAGGAGATTCCACTATCAACTCCACAACAAAGTAAGACAGCTCAAGTAAGAAGGCTGGTATAGCAGCAACAAATCCAACTGCTTCTTAGGGCCCAACTTCGATCATGATACTTTATATTTGGCTAATATATTGAGGTCAACTGCAGAATCACCAAGGCAAGCTCTGCATGTGGGACTGCCGTGGAATAAGCCTTGCTACATAGCTCCAAGTCTACCAGCAGTAGTGCAAACCACCCTAATATATGCCAGTGAGACTTGGACGGTATACAGGAGGCAGGCTAGGCAATTGAACCACTTCCACATGACCTGCCTCCTCAGACCTCTGAGGTTCCGGTAGCAGGACAAGGTGCCAGACACAGAAGTCCTCTCCAGAGCAGGCCTGCCATTAGTTTACACCCTGCTGATGAAAGCCCAGATGCACTTTGGCAGGCTATGTTGCAAGGATGCCAGACCACTGCATCCCCAAACATCTCCTCTATGGTGAGCTGTCTCAAGGAAAGCGATCACATGCTGAAAGTCTCTCTCAAGCCCTGAATATCGACATCACCTCCTGGGAAACCCTGGCACAAGATTGATTGACATAGCGCACATCAGTAGTGGGATTCAAAAATTTTTACTACCAATTCTGTGGGTGTGGGTGGTGGATGTGGCAGGGGAAGGATACTGTAAAATCTCCAGTCAGAGGTGGGATTTTCTGGTTCTCTGAACTACTCAACATTTCCACTACCGGTTCTCCAGAACTGGTCAGAACCTGCTGAATACCACCTCTGCCACACATTGATCCATCAAGGCTGCCAGACATTTGAAGACAGAAGGATAACCACAACTCAAGAGAAGTGAGCACTCCACTAAGCCCGAGCTGCAAATGCTGCAATTGTGGTGGTCACACATCTACTTGATGTGTGGCAGAACATTCCATGCCTGTATAGGTCTTACCAACAGGGATGGTATTCTATTGTTTTGGACTGGTTCAGGCAAATCGGATGTTAAATTTGCATCTGGTTCACCGAACCAGTATTTGAACTGACCGGCTGGCCCCACCCACCCCACACTGCCCCTCCCAGGAGTCTCCACGCGGCCCATTTTTGATACAGATAAGTGCAGGGTCTGCACAGAGGCTCTATGAGGGGTGGGGGGGGATGGGCCTTCTGGAAGTACTGGAAGTCTGGAAATGGGCCTGTTTCTGGCTTCCGGAGGGCCTCCAGAGCCCGGGGAGGCCATTTTTGCCCTCCCAGAGGCCCGAGGGAAGCCTCCAGACTCTTGGAAAGGTGAAAAACACCCCTCCGTGAAGTACTAGTAGTCCAGAAATGGGCCTATTTCCGGCTTCCAGAGGGCCTCCAGAGCCTGGGGGAGGCTGTTTTGCCCTCCCAAAGGCCCAAGGGAAGCCTCTGGAACCTTGGGAAGGCAAAAAAGGCCCTCCCAGAAGTTCTGGTAGGCCACTCCACCACGGCCATGCCCACCCAGCAACTGGACAGCCAACCAGTTGTTGGGATTTTTGAATCCCACTCTTGCTTACCGGCTACTTGTGGACACACCGTGGACAGCCCACAGCCTGTTAGATGTCAAGGAAAAATGATGGACAAATATCAATATATGGCATAGTGTCTCTAACAGTCATTAGGCCTTCTCAGAAGATAGTCCCACCTTCCTGGCCCAAGACTACAATTCATGTCAGACTCAAACCTCAGGTAGGTATATTTCAGAGATGGAAACATCCTCCACTGGACCCATACCTGATTAGCTGCCTCATCCACTATCAAATCATGGATGAGAGCAGCCTTACTATACACCAAACTAGCATTTAGTAACAACAACTAGAGACCAGACTACTGAGGAGCTAGTGAATATTGAGGACCAGAAGGTGAGATCATCCCAGAGATTGATATTCCCTTTTCCAGGAGAGGATTATTTATGTTCCCCATTGTAGGATAGAACAGACTTTCTCTTTATAAGCTGCTTTTAAAAGGATTGTTTGCTTTCCCCCAGCAACATTTCACTTTACAGCTTTCTCTACTTTGCCTTGAATGCAGTTCTTAATTAATTAAATGCATTCCACTGTGATGTAATAGTTTACATTTGACTGCTTTGTACTTACTCATTGCCAAGCAGTTTAAAAACATACTCAAAGAGGTGAAATTGAAGAGTGGCTAACATCTGGCAAAATGTACCTGACAATGAAAGATCCAATAAAAGGGGCAGCACCAGGCAACTACAGGCCAATTACTTGCTTACAAACAACTTTTAAATTGCTAACTGGTGTGGTTGCTGATGCAATCCAACAGCATCTAGTGGAAAACAAGCTTTCTCCACCTGAGCAGAAAGGAAACCACTTAAACAGGAGAAAAACAAAAGATCAACAACTAATTGACTAGATCAGGGGTGTCCAACCTTGGCAACTTTAAGACTTGTGGACTTCAACTTCCAGAATTCCTCAGCCAGCAAAGCTGGCTGAGGAATTCTGGGAGTGAAGTCCACAAGTCTTAAAGTTGCCAAGGTTGGACACCCCTGCACTAAATGATTCTGAAAAACTGCCAAAGAAGCAAGACCAACTTGTATGTAGTGTGTAGTGATTACAAGAAGGCATTTGGCTCTCTTCTATATGATTGGATACGTTTTGTGCAAAAATCAATGGTACAATGGAAGATGCAGTTGCTGGTCAATGGTGGTAGACTGGAAGAAGCTAATATCAAGAGGGGAATCTTTCAAGGAGATTCACTTTCACCATTGTTTGTCATTGCACTGATTCCACTGACAACAATACTGAATAACCCTAGCCCTGGCTATTACACATCAAAAACATCTACCCGGCTCTCCCATCTCCTTTTCATGGATGATCTGCAACTGTATGGAAAAACACCATCTGAAATAGAATCACTGGTCAATATAGTCTGTATATGTAGCCCAGATATAACAATGGAGTTTGCACTGGACAAAACTCATCATCAAACAAGGAAAAGTAGTTAAAACTGAAAGAATCAAGACCCCAAGAGTCTGGATGGAGATGATCACTGCAAATAACTGAGTATCTTTCAAGCTGACAACATTAAACATACTGAAGTCAAGAAAAAGATTAGAAGTGAATGCATCAAGAGAGTGAAGAAGATCTTAAAGTTCAAACTCAGTGGAGGAAACACCATCAAGGCAATTAAAACATGAGCAATTCCAATCATTAGATACACAGCTAGAAGTGTAGACTGGACTCAAGAAAAAGCAAAGGCCCTAGATAGGAAGACCAGAAGGAATAATGACAATGAATCATGATCTTCATCCTTACAGCTATGTTGATGGACTGTATTTATCAAGGAAAATAGGTGGGCATGGAATGTTGCAAGTAAATCAGACAGTTGAAGAAGAAAAAACACCATTGGGGGAATATCTGAAACACAGAGAATAAGATGCACTGAAGCTAATGTACCAGGAAGGCCAAGCTGGCATACAAGAAAGAACAAATGAAAAATTTGGAAAAATTGGAAGACAAATTATTACATGGCCAGTGCATTTTAAAAAATAGAAGGCAAAGCAGACCTGGCAATGGTTAAGAGCTGGAAAATTGAAGAGACAAAGGGGCTAATTCTGGCTTTACAACACCAAGCCTTAAGAACAAAGAATTGAGAAGATAGCAACAAGTGGCACCTCTGTAAAGAAGTTGAAGAAACAGTTGCTCACCTAATTAGCCGCTGCAGAAACATCGCACTAACTGATGACAAAGGCACAACAAAGTAGCAATAATGGTGTATTGAATGATCTGCAAGAAATACCATTTGCCTGCAAGCAAGAACCGGTGGGACTATAAAATACAGAAACTAATAAAAATGAAAAAGTTAAAGTACTTTGGGACTTTAGAATTTAAACAGACAGGCATCTTACATATAACACCTCAGACTTAACAATTGTTGATAAGAAAAACAAAAAAAGTCTGGATAGTGGATATGGCAATACCTGGAGAAGTAGACTAGAAGAGAAAGAACTGGACAAGATAACAAAACGTGAAGATCTGCAAATAGAAATAGAATGACTGTGGCAAAAGAAAGCAAAGGTAGTACCCATGGTCATAGGTACCTTAGGTGCAATCCCAAAACAACTGGAGCACCACTTTGACATTGATAAATTCACCATCAGTCAATTGCAAAAGGCAGCTTACATCCTACATCCTTTAAACACAATCAGACAGCCACACCTGTCTATCCCTGGTCCTTGGAAAGGTAGATAAAAATGCCAAATCCAATCTGGACATCTGGCTGGCTGTGCAATAAACAACTGATCTGAACACAGTTCAACTTTGGTGTTTGTTAGCAGGGATCACATAATCTGTGTTTTCTAATTAAGGTTGGTCACACAGTCACCCAGATCTTTTGATTGGGTTTGGCATTTTTATCCACTTAGCAAGTCCTTCCAAAGGACCTGGGATGGGCAGATGTTGATGGTGTTAAACCAGGCCCTTGGGAAGGACTCTGTACATGTGTTTTTCTCGGGTGCAACCAGTCTATCAGGCAACCTTGTCTACCCAATTATGGGATGGAGCATACTGTTTCCATTTTCTTCCTATATTTTTTTGTCAGTAAAACATAAATTTGACTCTATAGGCAGATAATAATGCTGAACTCAACTGAACATAACTGCATGACCAGCTGTAATTAGAACACAGATTTTATGTGTCTCTGTCCTGGCTAGCAAGCACTAAATCAAGCTATGTTCAAATCAGTAAATAAGTGACCTTATATATTTAAACATTCAGCTGGCATCTAACAGTATTTCTATAAGAATTCCATATATAAAACATACAATAGTCTCCTCTCCCCTTTTATATACATTTCTTCCATGCTTGGTGTAAGATCTTAGTTCATTCTTTAAACATGTCTTTAATTTGTTCTGGTTGTTTGGCCAGATCTTACATTCTGGTTAAAGCAATGAGATTATGGATGGGATTTTTTTTAAAAAAAGGACCAATGGTTTACAAATCAGCTTTCATTTCCAGACTGCACAAAGTCATCCAAAGAGGTAAAAATTCTCCATTGTAAAAGTATCTTGTGTAGTTTTGGGGAAAAGGAAAAGCAGCACCTTTGTTAAAAAGTACAAAAATTATCAAAGCTGAAAATTAACTGTAGAGCATTTTGACGAATGCATGGTGATGATGATGATGCTAACCGTCTCCCTTCCATTCTTCTCTCTATGGATAAAAATCAAGATTGCATTAGGAGTGCATATTGAACAAAGTCCTAAGGAAATTAAGTGCTTTCATAAGCCCTTAGGTTTGTATATGGGTCAAACTGCATCCCATATGAAATTTGTGCAACTCATAGGCAATTTGGTTGATGCTGGAATGTAATTTGCCCCCTGTTGCCCATAAAATTTAGTTTTCTAGTATGCTCTTTTGGACAGCAGAAGTGGCAGAATTTACTTGGCCTGTTAATTTCCTAGAGGCTTGAAATACTTTGTCCAAGTATTTAAAATATCTCACTAACTCTAATCCATGGGAATCAATTGACTACTTGTGCCTACTCTAAACCTCTTTCAATGACCTTGTTAAAATTGTGGCTATTTGTTGATCTATAAGTCACTGAAAAGAACCTAACAACTGTTATGTACAGGTGAAACTCGAAAAATTAGAATATCGTGCAAAAGTTCATTTATTTCAGTAATGCAACTTAAAAGGTGGAACTAATATATGAGATAGTCTCATTACATGCAAAGCAAGATAGTTCAAGCCGCGATTTGTCATTGTGATGATTATGGCTTACAGCTCATGAAAACCCCAAATCCACAATCTCAGAAAATTAGAATATTACATGCAAAAACAAGGATTGTACATAGAACAATATCGGACCTCTGAAAAGTATAAGCATGCTTATGTACTCAGTACTTGTTTTGGGCCCCTTTTGCAGCAATTACTGCCTCAGTGCGTCGTGGCATGGAAGCTATCAGCCTGTGGCACTGCTGAGGTGTTATGGAAGACCAGGATGCTTCAATAGTGGCCTTCAGCTCTTCTGCATTGTTCGGTCTCATGTCTCTTATCTTTCTCTTGGCTATGCCCCACAGAATTCTCTATGGGGTTCAGGTAAGGCAATTTTGCTGGCCAATCAAGCACAGTAATCCCATGGTCATTGAACCAGGTTTTGGTGCTGTTGGCAGTGTGCACAAGTGCCAAGTCCTGCTGGAAAATGAAGTCAGCATCCCCATAAAGTTCGTCTGCAGAAGGAAGCATGAAGTGCTCCAAAATCTCCTGGCAGACGGCTGCGTTGACCCTGGACTTAATGAAGCACAGTGGACCAACACCAGCAGATGTCATGGCTCCCCAAATCAACACAGACTGTGGAAACTTCACACTGGGCTTCAAGCATCTTGCAGTGTGTGCCTCTCCATTCTTCTTCCAGACTCTGGGTCCTTGGTTTCCAAATGAGAAGCAAAAGTTGCTCTCATCAGAAAAGAGGACTTTGGACCACTGAGCAACAGACCAATTCTGTTTTTCTTTAGCCCAGGTAAGATGCTTCTGACGTTGTTTGTTGTTCAGGAGTGGCTTGACAACATTTGAAGCCCATGTCCAGGATCCGTCTGTGTGTGGTGGCTCTTGATCCACTGACTCCAGCCTCAATCCACTCCTTGTGAAAGTCCCCGACACTTTTGAATGGTCTTTTCCTGACAATCCTCTCCAGGCTGCGGTCATCCCTGCTGCTTGTGCACCTTTTTCTTCCACACTTTTCCCTTCCACATAACTTTCTATTAATGTGCTTTGATACAGCACTTTGGGAACATCCAACTTCTTTTGCAATTACCTTTTGAGCCTTTCCCTCCTTATGGAGGGTGTCAATGATGGTTTTCTGCACAACTGTCAGATCAGCAGTCTTTCCCATGATTGTGATTCCTACTGAACTAGACTGAGAGACCATTTAAAGGCTCAGGAACCCTTTGCAGGTGTTATGGCTTAATTAGCTGATTAGAGTGGGACACTTTGAGCCTAGAATATTGAACCTTTTCACAATATTCTTATTTTCTGAGATTGTGGATTTGGGGTTTTCATGAGCTGTAAGCCATAATAATCTCACTTATGACACATCATGGCTTGAACTATCTTGCTTTGCATGTAATGAGTCTATCTCATATATTAGGTTCACCTTTTAAGTTACATTGCTGAGATAAATGAACTTTTGCATGATATTCTAATTTTTTGAGTTTCACCTGTAACTCAAGGATCACAGTTTCCAAGGGCACATTAATCATGATACCCACATTTGGTCTTTACATTGTTTTATTACACTTCAATATAATTTTTGATTCTGTTTCATTTAAATATGCACCCATTGCATAGTCTAAGGATTGAGCAAGGACTGCTGAGAAAGAGTGATAACATCCATCTGATGACTAGATTACTCTTAAGCTATTTGCCATTCTGCAGATAAGCAAAATATTACATTGGGAGGTGCCCCGCATGAAGCCTGCTATTCTCTTAAGAATATGTACTCATGTTCCTGAAATAATTGCCTCTGATTGGCAATGCAAAACCAAGCAGGATATGATTAAGTATAGTTCTGCAAATCTAATCTTTCTCCTATTTTATCCCTGGATAAATAGAAGCATGCTAGGGTGCGGCAAGACTATCATACTATCAAAGTTCAATTGGCACTCAACCTTGCGGCATAAATCTTTGCCTTTTTTTCCTGACCACTGGAAATGAAGACTTATATTTGGTTTCTTCCCACCCACATAATAAACATTGGATTTCAACAATTGCTCCTACAATTGCCAATTTAATATACTGTAGTATAAAATCAGCTGCAGATGAAGCAAAATCCCTTTCTGTTGTGCCATTCACATACTTGCAACAGAGAGAAACACAGACATCTGCAGGCAAATAGGAATTAAGAGGGCAAACGCAACCACATCATTGAAGTCAGGGGTGGGATTCTACCAGTTCACACCCATATGCCAGAACCAGTTGTTAATATTCTAAGCAGTTCGGAGAACCAGTTGTTAGAAGAAATTACTGGCCTAATCCTGTAAAGAAGGCAAGAAGGAAACATTCTGGTGTTGCTTACAGAAACTGCCTCTCCGTTAACCCTTACTACATTCGTGGCAGGACTAGACTTCCTGTCTCAGAAACGTCTCTGGAGTTTTTTTTCCCCTTTGGTACTTTGCTTGTGTGGAGTGACCATTCAAAGTTACAATGGCACAGAAAAAGTGACTTACAACCATTTTTCACGCTTACGACTGTTGCAGCATCCCCACAGTCATGAGAGGCCAGGCGAGGAGATGTGTGCCTTGATGTGAGTGATATTGAGTTGGCCACGCCCAGCCAATAACATGACCACCAAGCCATGTCCACCCAGTCACATGACCACCAAGCCACATCCACCAACTAAGCCAGGCTCACAGAACTGGTTGTTAAAAAAATTGAATCCCACCCCTGATTGAACTCCATTTCCTTTTACATTGATAGATGCCAAAAGGGCTTGGGATCTGAGCACACAGTACTGATGTGCTGGGGGGGGGGCGGGGAGAGGTTGCAACTGAGCAACAGGAAACATAATTGCCTGCCTGCTCCCACTGGATACAATGCGCTTAGGCCTGGAAAAGAAACCATGAGAGAGTAAACCTCCATTTGTTCATGTATCCAATCCAGAAATGAGGTGATGCGACTGTAGACTCCAGGTTTATTTTCTTCTGCACAGCCCACCCCAAAGCTGGTTGTTCCCACCAACTTCCAGGTATGCATATCTTTGCATGCCAGTGGCCCCCCACTGTCTCCCTGAAAGAGACAGAAAAACATAATGTGGTGCGGCCATGCCTGAGATATATTGCTAATCACCACCTGACACATATAGTCTTGAGAACATTTGCTATCTTTTAACTACACCATGCTTTAAGCACTGCTATCTTAGACATCTGTAGGGCAATTAATTAAGTGTAAGCTTTTATTCAAGCTGCTTAGCAACTGCAAATGAAGAACTGCAGAAGAACTCTGTGGTGAGCCCACAGCATGCCTTTTCTGGGAGGCTGACAAGGATCTCATGAAAAAAGAAACTTCCTTTTGTTATTGTCATATAGTTCACGGTTTCTCAACCTTGGCTGCTTGAAGATGGCTGGGGAATTCTGCGAGTTGAGGAGGTGGACAAGATTGAGAAACACTGATACAGCTTACTATAACCTATCAAGTTGATTGTGGCTTTCTTCTACTGCCTCCCTCAACTTGTGCTTCTCCATGAAAGAGTAGGAAGTGATGGCCAGAATCCCAAACCACCATACCCAGAGGCAACACATCTGAAGAGGGATATTTCTGTAAGAAGCAGGAGCAGATTTTTGCCAAAAACTGAAACAGATCTTCTGCATCTTCTGCTAAGCTTTGGATTCTTAAGCTAAGCTTTGGATTCTTACTATCCTACCTTTTCTTATATTCTCCTAGGCAAAACATGGTGGGAGAATTTCTTAATTTGCAATATTCCTAGTGATATATCCTCACTTCTCCTATTTCATTTCTATTTGCATGCATTTATAATTTGACCACAGGCTGATATGACACATGGGCTTTTTCCTATGGCTGAGATGAAGAAAACTTGTCATCAAATGCCATGTAGAAATTCTGTAGAGGTTTTCTTTAAAAGGTAGTAGGTTTGCATATGACTGTCTCTAGGGGACTTACTTTTAATGAACATTTAATCAACAATAACCTTTAGACATGTACCAATAAGAAATGTTCTTACCTGACAGGTGTCTATGCCTCCTTTTAAAAAACCTGCACAGAGCATTGACGATGCTACAGTTCCTCCATAGACTTCTCCACGATTGCATACTTTGTTAGAAATTAGAGGGACACTGGCATATTTCATGGTTTCAGAAGTATCACCTGATATCCCAAGACAATAATAATTAGTTTTCCATTTCTGTGATAAGATGACTTTGTAAAAAAAGCTATAACCAGTGATGAAATATACAGTATATCCTAAGAAGATTCCTATAATTTAATATATTTCATTAGTCTTATATTCATAAATAAGTGTAAATATATTTATTCATTAATATGCATATTTATTGCTGTTTTATAAGATACTGGGATATATATGTATCAACTATTTTTGCTTATTTGTTTCTTTAGAAGGAATTTTGATATCCAAAAAGAACTAATTCAAAACTATTTATAGGCTAATGCATTGAAATGTTTCATATTCAATCAGGCACTCAATGAGCAAAACATTAAATTATAAATCTCAACTAGAGAGGTGAAATTAATCCCCACTACCTTCCAATGGATGTAAATTAGGACCAGGAATGGAACAGTCTTCCCAAATCTGACTTATTTTACATATGGTCAACTATAGTCATTAAGTTTTGCAATTGAAAACAAAAAAGATTCAATTTATTTTCATGTTTATTGTATGTTTTTTCATGATATGCATTTTTTTGTGCACAGAATTTTCTACTATGCACATTTTGTGACTTGCCCTAATATAATGCAATTTTGAGCTAGTTTGGTTTAGCAGTTAAGGTGTTGGCCTAGGATCCAGGAAATTGTGAGTTCCAGTCCTGCCTTAAGTATTTTCCAGAATACATCTCCCTTAACCCAATTCACCTCATAGGGCTGTTGTGGGGAAAAGGGGAGGAGGAAAGAGGATTGATATTTGCCACTTTGGCAACATAAAATGGCGGGATGAAAATATAATATGTAATTTTTAAGCAGGAATTGCAATGTAAAATTCAGAGGAGTGCAAAGTCAAAAATTAATTGTATTCAGATCAACCTATAGACTAATCAAAATTCCATACATTGGAAAATTAATGTGTGGTATTTATACTTTGGGAAGTAGATAATTTGGCATTGTCAGATGTTTGGAACATCTCCTGCAGTCTTTTTACCTCAGATAAAGCAGGGAGAGAGGAGATGATCTTCATGTTTTTAAAAAGGAATCATTTATTTATTTTGCTGGTACAGGTAGTCCTCAATTTACAGCAATTCATTTAGTGACTACTTAAAGTTACAACAGCACTGAAAAAAGTGGCATGACCATTTTTCACATTATGGCCACTGCAGCATTCCCATGGTCACGTGATTTACATTTGGATGCTTGACAACTGACTCACATTTATGACGGTTGCAATGTCCCAGAGTCTTACGATCCCCTTTTGCGGCCTTCTGACAAGCAAAATCAATAGGGAAATAAGATTCACTTTACAACCATGTTACTAATTTAAGAATGAAGTGATTCACTTAACAAAAGTGGCAAAAAAGTCATAAAATGGGGCAAAACTCACTTAACAGATTTCTCACTTAGCAACATAAATTTTGAGTTCCATTATGATTGCAAGTTGAGGACTACCTGTACATAAATCAATAATTAACAGCTCATAGTAATTTTATTTCTATTTTGTGTTTATAAATTTATTTTCTGTTATAAAAATAAAGGGTTGGGGTTTATTGAGAAGTTTATAAAAAGATATTTATGGGAAAGCCTTGAATTAATTTTTCACACGTGGCAGTTTGGTTGAGAAAATAAATGAACACCTCCTTCTTCTGTCGCTCCCCATCCTGATATCCAACACATTTTTCCTTCTGGAAAATGTTCTCCAAAATTAGGAAGGCAAATTGGCTCTATAAGACCTGTTTAAGCAAACAACATTCACTGTGAGATCACATCCCTCATCTTTTTTCTAAAGATTCAGAACTTTTAAAAATTTAAATACAATTTTTGAATACTTCTTGTTTAGAACTACAGCACTGGGAGATTATAGAGGGTTGGGAAAGTGACAAGAGACTTCCCATTCCTGAACTGAACATCCAGTTTTTAAATTATTTGAATTAAAAATCAATTCTGAATTTACGCAAATCCACGAAGTCCTAAAATAATAACAACAATAATATATTTAACACCATTAAATGACTACATCTGCATCGCTCAGGTCCTTGGCAAGCACTTAATAGGTAGAATAAAAATGCCAAATCCAGTCTAAACATCTGGCTTATTGTGCCATAATAACATACAACAATGATAGAACAGCATAACTTAATAAAATAAAACCATTTCAACTGAAAATGATGAAAGAATAAAATATAAAATGATACTATTATTGGGGAAAATGAGTCTGCATACTTTGCATAAGTTCTAAAAGTGGATTTTATTTTGAAGATATAACAAATTCTCATTCACCAAAAAGAAAAGGAAAAACAAAAGGCATTTTTATTGGTCTTCTTGGCTTCTGTTCAACTACTTTTAAAATTCTGCAGATTATGAATACAGTCTCTCTCTCTCTCTCTCTCTGCAAGTCGGGTTTTGGTAGTCTCTCCCACAGGACAGCTGTATGGAGATAAGAATCATAACCCACACCTTTCCTTCCTTCCTCTTCATCATAACTGCTTCTGTAAAATGAGCATCAGATTATCACACATCACCAGACACCTGCACAAATTCCTTTCTGTGCCAAATACACAGTATTCAAAAGAAACAAAAAGCACAAAAAGAATATTCCAACTTTATACAGGTCTCACATTCTCACGGTCATACAATATTCTTTCCATAAGTGACTACTTTCCAAAAGTGAATATTAACACTGTGGCAAATATGTGATAAATTTAGGCCACCCTTCTCAATATAACTTTAAATACAAAACAAGAGAGAAAGAAAATCAAGAGAGTCAAAATTACCATTTAGTGCAAGTGGAGTAGCCAGCTTAATCAATGCTATATCATTCTTCATTGTTTTAGGCTTATAATTTTTATGGTATATAATTTTGTCCACTAAGTGTGGGTTAACAGGACTTTCTTCCAGGATTACTAAACCCACATGAACACTCCATGCTCCTGGTAGGTACAAACTGTTTCAGCAAAAACATTACAAATAAAAAGAAATTAATATCTTTCAACATTTAAAATTGGCTGTGTGTAGAGTTTTGAACTTTATGTTCAATAAGTTTTGATGTATAAGATTTCATTTCCAAAAATATAGAATCATAGGAATCATATATTTTATATCATATTGTACCACTGCAGCATTCACTTAATCACCGTGGCATCTACTTAAGCAATACCACACACACAAAAAGTTGAAAAATAGGGTCTGGTCATGTGGTTCCCTCAACTTACAACTGCAATGATTTCTGACCATAATTCCAAATTCAGTTACAATTGTAAGTTGAGGACTGCTTGTGTAAACTTCTGCAAGTGGTGTCAGTAGAATACTTATACTGTATTTCCCACCATCACTACCTTTTCACAGCAACATTCAAGGAAATTTAGGCAATACTTCCATCCTCCTGATCAGTTCCAGAATTCAAATTAAAACATTAAAACCATGCTTGAAGGTTATCCCAAAGGTGCTTTTTCAAGAGGCGATTGGACTTTGTTTTCCCTTGAAGACATTTCATTTCTGAAGAAGACAGAACTGAAGAAGCTTCTTGGATGAGAAGCAAAATATCTTCAAGGAAAAACAAAGAAAGTCCAGTTGCCTCTTGAAAAAGCACCTCTGGGGAAACCACGTCCTGGATGACTGAGAATCTCCATAGACATCATGCTTGAAGATAGCCATTGAAATATAACTCAGAATGATTCTGTAAGAAAGATAGAAAATATAAGGTTTCCATTGGCACTGTTGCAGAAGTTTACAGCATGCACACAAAACCAAATGTGGTTAAGTGAAGATGTCTTTGTATCACATCTATTCACTTTTTAAAAATTTCTTATAGCCCACATCCAGCCATTCAAGGCCAGCCAGGGTAACATGACAACCATTAGTTGCCTCTCTATATCACACCAGCATCCTGGAAAACAATCAAGGAAAGTTGATTTCCATGTCATTGCTGTAATGAAAAGTACCTATAACTAAAATATACAGATGATAAATGTTATTGCTGTACTGCTGTTGTGAAGCTATATGTGAAGCAGCATGGTAAGGTTAAAAAACAACAACAAAAAGACCCCCTTTTTGGAAGATGGCAAACATGTACATAGACTGAACTCATGAAGACCAGAAAGATAAAACTCAAATAATATCCAGTGAGAGAGTGCAAATGGATGCATTTTGGAACAAGGAAATCGGAATATGAAACCGGAGATGACATCACAAAGTGTGTAGAAAATAGTATTCTAGATGGGATGCTTACTCATAAACACAGTGGGCTGCTGTAACAATCCACCGACGGGTGATGACTGACCCCCCACACAAGTGATATCCTTGAAACTGAAGGCTGGCTTGCCATGGCCATTGCTGGGGCAGGGACACATTTCCACCAACAATACGTGGGGAGTACCAGGTCCTGGTACCACATGCTGGCAGAATGAAAAAATAAAAACACTGGCATATACAGGTCACTATAAAATGCCCGTTCTTAATTTCTTTTTTCAAATCTCAATTTATTTGTTTATCCCTTAGCTTTGTATTTTTTGGATGCACGAAAGGATCAAAGACTCAGCCATCATAATTCTACATTCCTTATTTACAGAAATCATACCAAAATTTAGAATGAAATCCACTGGGAGCCATCTCATATAAGGCAGGCTCTGAGTCCCTCTAACCAAAAAGTCTTCATTGAAAGAAGAGAATATTTGTAGCTCAGGGTTGATCTGTGGTTCCTTGATGCTCTCTGAGTTTGGTGGTTTTCTTGCAGAAGTTTTGTTACCAAACTAGGTAACATCACCAGTATTAGAAGGAAGTGGAGTTTGCTCTTATTTTCATATACTAGTGGCTTACTCTGTCAGTGTTGATCAGTTGCTTCACAAAAAGTGTTTTGCTTGGTGCCAGGTCTCTACAGCCTCAGGCAGAGAAGGGCTATTCTGCACCCGTCCCTCAAATGTTCTTTAAAATACAGTTTTCCAGCATTCCTTTAGGAACCTCCAACATGCAAACTGTGGTTACTCATCCTAAAGTGAATCCTTTTTACCTGGGACTTCAAAATTTGCTGTTTGCTGGGAAGGTGTGTAGCTAAAAGTCAGTCTACAATCTGACTTCGGGGATATTTCTTCATAACCAAACAAAAGTGCATTTTCTGTGCAGTTGACACCCCTTGCTTGCTGGATCTGGATGTCACAAAGCAAAGCTCATATTTTGTAATTAACCCCCACACCCCGTTTTGGCTGGCAGAGTGCTGCAGGAGGCTGAGTGCTGTCCCACCCCCTGGCCATGCACCCCCTGGCCATGCCCACCCAGCCACGCCCAGCCGGTCATTAGGGCAGAGAACCAGTTGTTAAATTATTTGAATCCCACCACTGATCTAAATGGTTGTTGTTGCTATTATCTTTATTTTGTGATAAATGATAAATTTTAGGAGAACTGCAATTATACCAAACATGTTATTAACTGAGGCATCCCCACCAGAAAGTTCTCCTCCATAAGATTCGCAGAAATTAATTGAGACTGATAACTTTGTTTTGTATAGCTGCCCTTCATTAAAACTAAAGTTGCACACAATGTTTTTTTCCAGTCTTTATATTTGAGCATTTTCATTCTTCCCTAGTTGGTGTGAGGAAATTGGGTTAACATTCTATACCATTTTCCAAATCACTTACCTAAACATTTTAAGACAATTACATTGCCTGAAATACATTCTTCTCTGAAACAGAAAAAAGTAGTCTGTTACTTGTCAGCTTTATGCATCAAAATACCATTTGTTCAGTCTGTAAATTTAAACGAGCCTTCCTAAATTCATCCCTTCCAAATATGTTAGGACTACAATTCTCGGAATTCCCAGATAGCTTTCATTATGTTGCCTAGAAAGTCTAAAAGTTAGTATCCTTTTTTCTTTCTTTCTTTCTTTCTTTCTTTCTTTCTTTCTTTCTTTCTTTCTTTCTTTCTTTCTTTCTTTCTTTCTTTCTTTCTTTCTTTCTTTCTTTCTTTCCTTCCTTCCTTCCTTCCTTCCTTCCTTCCTTCCTTCCTTCCTTCCTTCCTTCCTTCCTTCCTTTTCATATTTCTTACTTGCCCATCTCCCTTGGAGATACATTCAAAATACATTGGGACTAGATTGACAATGATTGGTTTAAACAAAAAAAGATTATTGGCTCAATCCTGTATTTTGTCAGCATAGTCTTCACCAACAGCAATATGGGTCCATCACTGGAAGTCTGAATTTCCATCCATACTTCCACATAGATATATGGAAAGAGATACTTAATTTAATGTATGAGTGCTTCCTTTCCATATCAAAATCCTAACAAGGGTAAAATGGAATCTCCCAGATGTAAATTCTTTGGTGTTCTGATCCCAAGAATGTCCAGACCATGGATCAACTATATATACATGATTTTGGATATGAGAGAGGTCACATTACTTACACAAAGCCTTGGCATGGACACATGTTACAATTAACTCCAGGAAGAGATGGGCATTTTAATAAGCTCATTGCTACCTTTCCCCTGCAAAGGCTTAGGAATGAGAATTGAAATGAATAATGACATTTATTTTAGTTGTTCTATTCAACTGAAGATGGGAAAATATTCAAATCAATGAACATTTCCTTTAGAATAGGAATCAATGCATATTACCAATTTGCCAATTGAGAAATGGGAAAGGCCCAGTCACACAGGACATCTTATCTAACAGCATTATATGATGGTTCATGCATGCAGATAATATAGGTTTAGATTCTGCAGTTCCATGGAAGTCCATGGAGCCATTTGCATGTCTTTCTGAAGCTAAGCATCTGAAACATACCGTAAATCAGTAGCATTCTGTGGTGATGTTAGCTGATCAGCTGATAACCACCGATTTGCAGTAACAAAATATTTCTGGAACTCATTCTCAATGGCAGCTACTGGAAAGCCAGATGAGCTTACAAAACTGTAGAAGGTAAGAATTAACCAATAAGTTCCAGTACAATCTTTTGTTTAATTCTTATATTTAAGACTTCTTATATTACCTGGTTTTTGAAATCTGGGATGATAGGGTATAATAATAAAACAAATCTAATGCAGGATAGCAAATCTGCAACCTTCTCAGAATGCTGGGGTTTCATTTTCATCAGCCTCCCCATATATTAGAGCACCAACATCTCATTCTTCCTTTTGCAGCAGAAAGGCTACTAAGCCCTGTTCTGCACAGTTGTAAACATTGCAAAGAGAAGACCGATGTCTCCAGTACTGCACTGTGTCAAAAATCCCTGCAGATTTAACATAATTATCAGCAACACCAAGCCTGTTGCATTTTGGCAAAGTTTTTCTAACATTTTGAACAGGGGTGGGATTCTACCAGTTCTGACTGGTTCAGTAGCACCAGTTGTTATTGTTGAGGTAATTCCCCGTTAGGAGAATGAGCGCATACAGGGAGATGTAGTGAGAGAAGTGTTTGAATAATACACACATAGCACACAGATACACTGTACAGTAAATGTAGTTTTTTTACTTCCCATGAAGGTTTAAGCAAAGTTCAAAACAAGCAGTCCAAAGTCATTCACAGGTAAGATCAGTCAGTTTTTAGTCCAGGGATAATCCAATAACAAAGTCCAGTGTCAAAAACAGTTCAGTATCAGACTTACATCAAATCCAGGAATATCAGTCAATTAGGAGGAAAAATGGAGGCATGGCAATACTCTCCAACAGAAGGAAAAAGAGACTCACTGAGACTTCTGAGACTAAGACTAAGACAACCCAGGTTTCTGGCTTCATCTTATGGCCGTTTGAGAAACCACGCCTAATTACACTTTTTGCATTTTCTTAAAGATACAGTTTTAAAATATCTATCCTGGTTTATATATTTCCAACCCAAATACCTGTTAGGTGACTTATATTCCTAACAGTTATTATTCGCCGTAGTTTGGAGAACCAGTAAATCAGGCCTGTGGCTGGCCCCACCTCTCTCCACCCGCTTCTCTACTCCCTGCCCAGTCAGTCTCTATCACATATGTGCAACATCATGCAGCGCCATCCCACCAGCGATGCTGGCTCGGGCCTATGTACCTGCCCCCCCACCATCCCGGGACTCAGCTGGCTGGCTTCCCCAGCGGCATGGCCCCATCCTTCTGGTGGCACTGGCTGGGGCCTACCTACCTGCCCTCCCCATCCCCAAGCTCAGCTGGCTGGCTAAGCTGCCACACGGTGCTCTCCCTACCACTTGGCAGTTGCGGCGCAGTGAGCTGCGGCGGCAGTGCTCTGACCAGTAGGGAGGCGGACCCAGCTGCCTCCCTTAAGCAGGGCCATAACCACAGCACCTCTGCCACCTCTGCCCACTTCTCCTGGGGGCAAAATGAAAAGAAGCAGGCAGAGGTGGCGGAGGTGCTGCAGTGAAGGCTCTGCTTATGGGAGGCAGCCAGGTCCCTGCCCTCCTGGTTGGAGCACCATCCCCACTACCCATGGAGGTACTTTGGGAGGGTTGGGGGGTGCTCAAGGTCCCACTGCTGCTGCCACCACCATCGCACATGGAGGTACTTTAGGAGGGCCGGGGAGGTGCTCAAGGCCCCGCTGCCACCACATGTCGTCCCCACTTTCTTCCTTTTCCCGCCACCCACTGCTGACTGGAGCTCACCAGATCATTCAGTTTGTCCCAGACCAGGTGTGTGTGTGTGACGGAGAGAGAGAGACAGAGAGAGAAGAAAAAAGAAAAGGAAGGAAGGAAGGAAGGAAGGAAGGAAGGAAGGAAGAAAGAAAGAAAGAAAGAAAGAAAGAAAGAAAGAAAGAAAGAAAGAAAGAAAGAAAGAAAGAAAGAAAGAAAGAAAGAAAGAGGAAGAAATAAATAAAAAGAAATAGAAAGGAAGGGAGAGAGAGAGAGAGAGAGACTGTGTGGTGTGTGTATGTGTGTGAGAGAGAGAGAGACTAGAAAAGAAAGAAAGAGCAAGAAAGAAAGGAAGGGAGAGAAGAAAGAGAAAGAAAGAAAAAGAAATAGGAAGAAAGAAAGAAAGAAAGAGAAAAGAAAAGAAAAGAAAAGAAAAGAAAAGAAATAAGAAGGAAAGGGGGGAGAGAGAAAACTCTGTGCTATTATTTTTAATTGTTCCATTATTTATCAGATATTAATATTTTGCATTGTCCCTATACGTAGATTTATTTTACTGTCTTTCTTTTGCCCAGGTATTTTTCAGGATTTACATGCCTATAGTCCAGAGCATAAATACATGTGTGTTTAACAGAGTTGAAAGGGACTTTGGAGGTCTTCTAGTCCAACCCCCTGCTCAGGCAGGAAAGCCGAGGATGCCAAACTCTGAGTAGAGGTCTTCGGAAAGGTGTCAGAATAACAGAATAACACTTAGAAGGGACTTTGGTGGGGGGACCCTATACCATTTCAGAGAAATGGCTGTCCAGTCTTTTCTTAAAATCCTCCAGTGTTGGAGCACCCAGAACTTCTGGAGACAAGCAGGTCCACTGGTTAATTGTTCTCACTGTCAAAAAATTTCTCCTTAGTTTTAGGTTGCTTCTCTCGTTCAGTTTCCATCCATTGCTTCTTGTTTTGCCTTCTGCTTCTTTGGAAAATACATTGCCGCCCCCCCCTCCCCCGGTTTCTGGCAGCCCCTTAAAAGCCTGTTGCCTATCACCCTCTTGGGCAAATCATGTGAGCTATTTCTTTCTTTCAGTGGTCCATGAAAGTATATCTATAGTATGTAGATAAGAAAGTCAAAAAAAGGTGAACATTTTTACAGAACTATAGATACATTGAGGCTGGGTGACAAGGAATGGCTGGGAGGGGAGAGGCCAGGTGAGGCACCCCTTGACGTGAGTGACATTGAGTTGGTCGTGCCCAACCAGTCACATGACCACAAAGCCACGCCCAGCCAGCAAGCCACACCACCCAGTCACATGACCAAGCCACACCCACAAATTAAGCCATGCCCACAGGACTGGTTGTTAAGAAATTTGAATCCCACCCTGATTTTGAATATCTTCAGAAACTGTTGTTGCTTACCAAAATTGGTAATTAAGAAAGAAACACAGATGCAAAAGCTAATTCAACAAGATGTTCACTGTATATCAAAAACCCTCAAACTATATTTTGACTCATTTTGTTTCCATGTTCACTTAACAAAATTGCCAATACCTTGAAAATCCTAGGTATTTACATGTAACATTCCCATAGTTTTCTTTCCAGCCATTGGAACACACAGTCCGCCAGGTTCCAAAACTGAACACCTGCAGCACAGCCCTTTTGCCACTCAGCCTGACTAGGGAGGCACAAAAAAAAAAGTCAGCAGGTATTTAATAGTGATTATTGTAAGGACAGGACAATTGCAGCAGCTAAGTGCTTCTTGCTTTTCTCTCTTTACGCTACTTGGGTAAAACCTCCAGTGGACTAGCTCAGGAAGTAAAGCAGTGGTAATATATCCAAAACTGAATGAAATTAAACCTGTGATTGACTCCAATTTTATTTCACCCCCTTAAAAAAAATCTTTAACAATTCATTTGGGATGGAGCTAATATATGGTATACTCAAATGCAAAAAGTCTGTGGGGAGTCAAAAAAGGCTGTGGTGGCTTCCATTGAGCATGCAATGGAAGCTCTCCAGGGGTGGGATTCTACCAGTTTGCACCTATTCGTGAGAACCAGTTGTTAGAAGAAATTACTGGCCTAATCTTGTAAGGAAGGCAGGAAGGAAACATTCTGGTGTTGCTTACAGAAACTGCCTCTCCGTTAACCCTTCTTACATTCTTGGCAGGACTAGACTTCCTGTCTCTGGAACTTCTCTGGAGTTTTTTTCCCCCTCCTTTGCTGGTACTTTGCTTGTGTGGAGGGACCATTTAAAGTTACAATGGCACTGAAAAGTGACATGACCATTTTTCACACTTACGACTATTGCAGCATCCCCACAGTCATGAGAGGCCAGGCGAGGAGATGCATGCCTTGATGTGAGTGATATTGAGTTGGCCACGCACAGCCAATAACATGACCACCAAGCCATGTCCACCCAGTCACATGACCACTAAGCCAGGCCCACCACCTAAGCCACGCCCACAGAACTGGTTGTTTAAAAAGTTGAATCCCACCCCTGAAGCTCTCCCCTGTTTTTTTACATATGTCCCAAGTGCAACAATATGTAAAATAAGAGGGGAATCCTTTTTAATTTGCATCAATCATTGTTACTTTTTTTAATCTATCCCTGTAGACATCCCTGATTCAGTGTGTTTAAGACTATGCTGATAATGCTGTATTTTATTGCCCTTGACTCCCCATAATTAAAAAAATGCCTATAGTTAAAAGCAGAACTTGCAATTTTATAGGTTAGGGTCAACTTTCAAATAATATATTTGTGTTGTTTCAAAGCTGTCTTACTCATACATAGAAATAGCAATAGCACTTAGACTTATATACCACTTCACAGTGCTTTACAGTCCTCTCTAAATGGTTTGCAGAGCCAGCATATTGCCCCCAGCAATCTGGGTCCTCATTTTACCAACCTCGGAAGGATGGAAGGCTGAGTCAACCTTGAGCCCATGAGAATCGAACTGCTGAATTGGAGGCAGCTGGCAGTCAGCAGAAGTAGCCTGCAGTACTGCATTCTAACCACTGCACCACCATGGTACATATATGGTTATTTATGGTAATACATATAAACACAGATGCAAAGGGATATTTTTATAGTACTTCAGGATCAGTACATTGCTGTGTGGTACAAATATAATATTGTGTATAACTTTATTATGTTATTTTTTTTAAAGAAGTTTTTGCAATCAATGCTGCTTCTGGAATAAATGAACCCTCTTAACAATTGTCACCCCTTTGTGACAAGCTGGATCGAGGAAACAGGCTCTACAACTAATACTGGAACACTACTTTATTAATAAATAACAGAAACTTGAAAATATAATTGCTTTATTCCTCCCTTCCTTTAATACTCAAGAGAGTAAAGACAGAGCTGGACTTAGTTCTTTATCATGTTTTCTTCCTGTCTTGGACTTAAATCACCTTGCCTTCACATAGTTTCTGCAAGGACAACGCTATAGTTCTTTTCACCATTGCATAAAATGGCAGCTTTTCTGCACAGGTTTAGTAAAAATTGTAGTTCCTGGTGAGTGCACAATAAAGAAATGTATTCATATTGGCAGGAATTTTAAATTCTCAAAATTAAAAAAGTCTCCACTGAGATGGAAAAATTGTATGTGTTTTATTATTTCCTCCATAAAGGGAGCAAATATTTTTTCTCTTTTTAGTAGTGTGGTATATTATTTTCAGTGCAGAACTCAACATGGAAATTGCCAGGGTAATATTGGATTGGTCATTATTTTTCACTTCAAAACAAGCCTTGAGGGGAAATAGCACATAACATCCATAATAAAACTGAATGTTACCACATCTGTACTCATCTTCTCCATCTTTGCAATTGAAGACGCCATCACATCTTGCTGTTTGATCAATACATTTAAAGGAAGATCTGCACTGAAACCTCCCATTGCAATTGAAATAAACTGAAAAAAGCATATTGTATTAAATCAATCCAAGCGCAGATTTGTTAAAAAATGTACATGTTAAGAAAAGTGATGCATAAGGAAGAAATGAAAAAGGGAACATTGAAGAATCATCTGTGGTTACAAATATTATGCTGTTCATTCAAAACACTATCTACAATGAAACAGCAATTTTTTGATATTTGATTGGCCCTCACAAATTGGAACGGGAATTATGTATATAATGTTCCTCTCTTTCAGTGAACATTGGAAAGAAGGAAATGTTTAAATGTTTTGTGATGGAAGCTAAAATAGAAACCCATTCCTTTCTCTAACTTTCTCCATCCAGATTCTCCTTCCTTCCTATTTGCTTTTCCTCCACTCCCTCATACGGCAACAAAAATCAGCTATACAATGTGAATGGCTAACACTCATTCATTGTCAATAAAAAATGTTTACATAGACATTTGTGAACCTATCTATTGTTTCCCATATGTTTTATAACCTAATCCATCTATACTGAAAGTTTTGTGTGAACCATAAAGCTTGGTTAATTATTTTCCCCTGGTTTTCCTTAGTTTATGGTGGCTCTTAAAATGAGACACTACTTCCATAATAAAATAGAGACTGGGGAAAATCCAGTGCCACTTCAACTTTGCTGATACTTAGATAAATAAAGGTGGTATTATGTGTGGTCAATGTGACTGCATGCCCCAAGAAAGATTATGTATGTTGACTTTTGCATAGCAATAGAAATGGTTGAAAGTTTGGCAAACTTTCAGCTCCTAGACCTTGTGAAAGAAAGCCAACAGATACCTGAAATACTTAGGAAAAAGTGGGAGTACAACAAAATTGAAATGATACAATGGGTCTCAAGAAGGATTTGACTCTCTGCAATAACCTGTTTCCCAGGGCTGAGGGTTGCCTTCAGAGTAGCTGAACTTCAGTTTCCATGATCTCCCAGGCAATTTGTACTTTGGCCAGGTTTCCTGGGAATCATTGAGGACTGAAATCCAACATCTCTGGAGTGCATCAAATTGGAGGAAGACCAGACTACACCTATTAATGACTGTCTTACTTTACAAAGCTCATGAGTTTTTTTTTAATAGCATTATTTCAATGGCAATAATTCAAGATGCAACTTTTAGTATCCAATTAATATTATTCCTGGCGGGAGATTCATGAAAAATTCAAACTGTTCAATGATTAACTGAGAACCTAATAAATAATTTGTACTCACCACTCAAGGCAATAGCTGTTGCTATGATTAAAGTGAGAAATAAAGCAAGGATAAAGGGAAGCAGCCTTAGTGGGATTAAAAAATGGCACCGAGGCGCTGCGATCTCTTCTGGGAATCAAACAGAAAGTGAGAAATAAAAAGGCATGCAATTATAAGATTTTATACCAAAATATAACATTTTAAAAGATGCCAGATTCCTTCATATGAATTTACATACAAAGGCTTGAAACATATAAGGAAAAAAATTTTTTGATGTTGAGAAGGAGCCTGATAGCATCTTTAATAGTAAATTTTATTAAAAGGCATACATGGAGTAGTTAAATTGGTATAGGATTTAAAGCTGGAATAAGAATTATTCAGATTACAAGGACCTCTTCCAATAGCAATTGTAATATGTTGAAAAATCTTCTTTATTTCTTAAGGCCTTTCAAAATAGACTTTTGATATATGTGAGCTCCACAGCCTCTCACTCTGTGGTATGGCTTCTTACTTCCAAAACAGTTATCCTGAGATCTTTCATCTAGTGTCCTGGGATTACTTTTGTCCTTATTTGTATCCTAATATCAAATTTGTGTCCATTAGTTCTTTGACTCAAGATCTGTCTATTGTAGAATCAGAATGGCATTGCTGGTAGATACTGGCATATATCCCATTAGAGAAAGAGTATGTGAAGCTAGTGTGTAAAGTTGTTGGAGCTCATGATGATGCTATTGGTATAAATGTGTGGGGAAAGTAGATGTTTGGTTTTGTTGCAAGGTATAATGTTGCAGGATTAACATCTTCACAGGCACCCTCTGACTTTTGGATACTATACACTGACATGGGTTTCTTTCTACAGTATTAAAATAATTTGCATATGATGGGACTTTTGAATATTCATAAAATGGCTATCGCACATTTCAAAATATTCATTTATTAAAAGAAAACAAGAGAAAAGAAAAAAAATCAAATAAATCTTAAAACAACTAAGTGCTTAAGTGTAAAACAAGGATGGAGAGAGAACCCCAAATCCACATCATGGTTGTGCCCTCAAAAAAAATGTTATGCTTGTTTTGTAAAACACTTATCCCAACAAAGATGCTACTATCTGTTTTTATTCTGAAAGGTTTGAAAACTATATGTATACAGTTCATAGACAGAGCTCAAGGTACAGATATTGAAGGCAGAGCTGTCAATAATTTCAGAATTGTATTACTATTCGTATTCTTTCATTCAAATTCAGGAAGAAGGGTCCTGAATAGTAATGAATGTGTTCACTGATACCATTCTCTTTTTAACTCTATTCAGTTTTCCTGGTATCTACTCTTCTTCTAAAATCAGACAAGCTAAAATATGTCAGACATGTTTTCTAAAAGAAAGAAAAACAAACAAACAGTATAAAAAGGAAGAGTTCAGGGCTTAAAGAAGATTGGGAGAGGCAACAACAAACAAACTATTACATCAAAGAATTCTATGCTTCTTACCATTTTCATTTTCACTATGATCTACTTTTGCTTGCTGTATACAGAATATCCTTTCATAGCAGAAACAAATATTAGAATCTGGCAGTTTATCTTTTGCATCAGAGGCAATTTCAAGACTGGAATCTGTTCTTGGGGCCTAGATCAGGATAGGTACATATGTCTTGTGAGTCCCATAATCAACTGTGGCACAGTGAGTCTATTTTATATTTCAGGGTTGTTGGAAGGATTCTGGCTACATAATGCATATGAAAACCGAGCATAAGCATAAAATATATGTATATGATAAACCAAATCTCACCCCGATATAGATTAATTATGTGCAAATGTTTTAAATATGGCCTACTTAAATGCATACCATTTCTTTTCAAAGTGCTTCTTGAACAATAACATTTTAGTTTAATGTTGTCTGTAGAAACTATAATAGAAATAATGGAAATAGCTGACGCAAAGGTATATTTGAAATGGGAAGACAAAGGATCTCTTATTCATTTTCCCTGTAACTTCTCTTACTCCTGAAGAAGATGACTTCCTTCAAACCTGGTCCCTACTTTTGGACCAGATTTGGAGGAAGTAAGAATGCAGGGTGAAGAAATAACTGTTGAAAATTAGTGCCCTCCTCATTACATTGATGAATGCCTTCTGTGGGCAGACGGAATTTACCAAATGTCCCCCAGTAATTATATTTTCTCTGGAAACATATTGATGAAGGAAAAATATATTCTGCACATAACACAATTACAACTTTGCAAGATAATATGTTAAATAAAACAAGTCCTTAGCACTAACATGATTTCCATGACTCTGAACTAGTTCTTACATTTTGGTGTGTACATGACATTTTCTTGGGGAGAATTCTTCCACTGTGCACCTAGATGCACCATCTTCGTGTACATGTATCCACCTCTGCACATGTGGGTGCCATGTAATACACTTGACAATTAGTGTTGTGCTAGAAGTGAACCTGTTCCTAAATAAATCCATACTCTACCCACAATCCTCACTGATTTGAACAGGCATTGCCCAGTGTTAGAATCTATTCAACTTGTGGTTGAAGAAATTCAGTGGAGAGCTGAATATACAGCAGGTTTAATAGGTGATAATTTTCCTGCAACAGTCTGGTACTTAGGAAATGAATGAATGTGCTCTTATATCCCTCTCATTTAGGATTTCAAAGAGTTGTCTACAATCAGAAATAACCAGCTACACAGTCTATTGTATGCTAGACCGATGCTTATCACATGTGAGTTCAAAAAGACTTGCCCTCATCTGGCTCCTGTCTAGTTCTCTCTAGGGGGACTTTGTTAAGAGAACCAGCAATAGTCGAAGAAACAAGTTTCCAAAATTTGGCATGCAATGGAAAATAGAAGAAAAACATTTTAACCCCCTTTCTTCTTTCCTGGATTTCACTTACCTGTTCCACTGAACTCATCCTGAAAAGTCTGAATGTTCCCTCTTTTCATTATAAAGATTATCTAGCCAAAACTCCCATGGTATTCTTTGCAAATATGTTCACCTACCCTTCAGGAATTGGTAGTGGACTCTTTGCACAGATGATCCAATGACTGGTGTTAATGTAATTCAATCAGACCAAAGATATCAGGTGGCCTAGAATGGCTTTGTTGCAAAGGCCAGGAAGGTAAAAAGGCACCAGTCCTATTAATTAATTGTAACAAGGGAAGGGAGCATTTGAGATAGATGCAAATATGTTCAAGGATCTTGGAAACTGCAGCCTTTACTTTTCAGGCAAAACAGTTGAAACTGATGATTTGGTTGGTCAGATTGTTGTTACTAGAAATTCTGCTGAGATGACAGCTAATAACACCTAATGCATTATTTGTTGGTAAAAATAGCCTCTCAAACAACAGAGAGGACATGTAGTTTCAGAGATACTGAAAAGATAGCAGTGGTCAGTTAAAAAACAACTACAACTGCCTATCCTAAACCTATAACCAGATCCAGGATCTTTCATGATCTTTTGCAATGCATGTAAATCCTGAGTCTGAGTTGGAAATTAGAGAATTATGAAGTGTGCATGAAAAGCTTCACACCAAAATACTGTATTTAGATAAATGGACAATTACTGCTAGAGACTGTATGGGTTGGTTGTTTTTTTTTTGAAATCCTTTGAGACAATGGGTTTTTGTCTTGTAGAGAAGGACGTTTATTATTTACCTCAGTGGGTGCCAGCAGAAATGTTCATTGACTAAACTGGGCAATCAAGAGTGATAAGGTTTCTGTTTGTACTACATCAACAAAAGCTGCAGAACCAAACTGAATAACTGTTCTATTTGATAGGATGATTATTACATTACCCCACAAGTATGACAGACATGAATAAAGAGATTCTGGCAACCAAAGATGTAGTTTGTTTATCATCTGTCTGTCTCTTGTCTGTCTGTCTGTCATTATCTATCTGTCTGTCTGTCTGTCTGTCTGTCATCTATCAACTATCTAAAACATTTATGTAGTCACCCATCTTTCAGCCTTCTCTGGGGTGGCTCCCAATAAAAGACCAAAAGACAAATAAAATCACAGTAAAACTATAAAACTAAACACATTAAAACATAAAAAACAACAAAAATATTGCACCAAATCAGACTTCTGTGTATATACTGTCATCCAATCTTATCCCAGCATTTTGGGGAAAAGCCAGGACTTCAAAGCTTTACCAAAAGCTAGGAAGGTAGAGGCCTGCTGAATTTCAGGAGGCAGAGCGTTCCACAGGGCAAGGGCTGCTATGGAAAAAACACATTTCCGAGCTCTGATCAGAAGGCAATATTTGGGGGAAAGGACCAGGAGCATGCCCACCCTATCTGACCTGATAAATTGGGTAGGTATCCTTAGGAAAAGGCAGTCCCGCAGATAGTCTGGCACTTACCATATAGGGATTTCAAGGTGATGACCAGCACCCCTCCCCCCCACAAAAGCCCCAAGTGCACCTCATACAACAGAGGTGTTACATGACAAATGTAACACACACACACACACACACACACTATTGTGCATGCTGCAGTTGAAGTGTCTGGGTGGTCTTCAAGGACAGCTCAGGTAGAACACATTGCAGTAATCCAAACAGGAAGTGACCAAGGAATGAATGACTGTGAGCAAGGCCTTCTGGTCCAGGAAAGAGCACAATTGAATTCTCATATGCCAATTAAAAGTTATTACCAATAGCACATCAGCAGGGATGAAATAGTATTTTTCCTGAAATTCATAAGTGGGATTTTGACCCAGTATTTTCAGAAGAACTTTTGCTCAGCAATAGAATGCTCCTTTTTAAAATCCTGGACATATCAGGGAATATTAAACTTTTCCAGCCTGGGTTTATCCATATGTCTTGGCCAACAACTTCCATTAGTGGCAGTTAGCAAAATTAATGGATGGAGATTATGAGGAATCCAGAACATCTGGAGATTCTACATGCAGATTCCAATCTACCATAAATCAACTTCCTGAGTTTAATTACAAATGATGATTGAACATAGAATGTATGGTGTGACAAAGTGGGAAGAGAACAAAAAACAAACAATCTAAATAAGATTATGATACAAGGAATGCAACACTTATCTACTTATCTACTCTAAGGGCACATCATGTTTTGGATGAAGTTACATTTTTGCTGAAAGATTATTGACTTAATTCTAATTTTACTAGGAAACCTTGCATTAGCTTTGATGAGTACACCCATTGTCTATTTTCCAAGAATTGTCAGAAGGGTGTTTTATGCCTTAAATAATCTCAGAACAACAGTGGTTCTTAATTATAGTGTCACTACGAAACATTCAGCAAGAATATTTGGAAGATAGCAGTACATACCTTCCAAGTATTCTATTCTACTTTAAGTCATTTAGGAACTCTAAGTGGGAGCTAGCCCATAAGGATCTTATAGCATTATCCTTCAATGTATTATTTCAGAAAAAAGCTCTACTGATTTTAGTAAGACTCATTATGAGCTTCCTATCTGTACGACTGCAGTCACACATTCCTTGTTTTCTGTAAACTGATTTTTTTTGCAGGGTTCCCTTGTTCACTGGGTTTTTGTTTCATTTAAATTGCCAATATTTTATTTCACTTTAATATAAGTTATGTACTTTGTCTTCATTTTTTTAAAGAAGAGAGTATACTACAGTAGTAAAAAATCAAAATAAATGGTCCATCTCTCATTATATTGCTTAATAGAAACAAACAATATATAATTCCTGCTGGCTTAAACCTGCTTTTGAATAAATGAATAGGACTCCACAGTAATTTGGATTTGATTTGAAAAATATGATTCAGAACATACAGGGATAAAATGTAATACCTGATCACAACTCTTTAAAGCAACAATGTCTTTTCCGAGGATAATCTGGCTGTGCTCTGCAAATGCCACATGGCTTCAGGAAAGGGGCAGGTATTTTAAATCCTTGCAGACAGACAATATATTGAATTTGTGTTCCTGAACATCTTTGGGGAATTGAAACTGGACTGCCATAGAGTTCAATTAAAAAAAATTACAAATCAGGAAACACTGACATGCGGTAATATGGGATGTGGCTAATTCTGTTAGATCTGGGAGGATGGTTCAAGAACGGAGGCAAGACTCAGATAGCAACAACAGCTCTTTATTAGTGACTTCAGATCTGAGCAACTAATCCCAGCCGCAGCAGCCCCTTATATAGGGCTGGCTGCGGCTAGGCAGCCAATGAAGGCGATTTGAGTTTGCCGCTCTTGGCAGGGCCAATCGCGGCAGCCCGTTTACTGGCCAATCGCATCAGTCTATGGCGACCAATCACGATCGGCTATCAGCGGGCCAATCAGGTTTGCAGGCTTTCGAGCCTGCTAGTCCGGAACACCCCTCCCCTCTCGGTTCCGTTTAAGGGGTGGAGTAATATAGTCTCGCAGGTAGGCAGGTCTTCACACCTGTCTACTGACTTATGCAATTCCAATTGTCCATGTTCAAATTTGGGTTCAGATGGACTGCTTGCTGGATCAAACAGGAACGGTGAGCCGGTGCCATGGTCAGGGCTCTCCTCTGGTGCCCCCGGGGTGATAGAGTCCTCAGCTTCGTTGCTACTGCCATGGCTCCCCGGGCTCGCTGAACCTGCCTGGCTGCTGTTTCTTGGCGAAGCGTTCGTCTGTCCAGGCTCAGCTGCAGCTGGTGAGTGTTGCAAACTATGGTGTGGTGATCTCGGTGTTAGTTCAGAATAAACAGGTGTTGATTCTAATTCTGAGTTCACGGCTTCCCCTCTCCCCCTGGTGTCAAAGTTAGGGTCAGGGTTGGAAGATGTGGTTAGTCTGGAGCGCAGCTGGTCAATATGGCGTTTCCACGCTCTGCCATCAGTGGTGAGTAGACAGTAGGAGCGGGGACCCGTAACTTGAGTTACTTGGGCAGGAATCCAGAGGGGATCTCCAGAAAATTTTTTTGCGAATACAAGGTCTCCTACCTTGAAGGCACGGTGCTTGCTGCTGGAACCCAAGGGCTTTTCTGGGGTGTAGGCAGGGTGCAAACGGTCTAGAGGCGATCTGAGTTTCCTGGCTATCAGGAGTTCAGCTGGGCTCTTGTTGGTCATGCTGTTTGGTGTGATGTGTTGCAGGAGCAGCATTCTAGTGACTTTGTCGTGGATGTTACCTTGTTCCATTTTCTGCAGGGTTTTCTTTGTAAACTGAACCATTCGTTCAGCCCTACCATTCGCTGCAGGATGAGCCGGCGATGTGAGTGCGTGTCGGATGCCCCGTTCCGCTAAATACTGTTCAAAGGCTAAGGCAGTAAATTGGGGACCATTGTCAGAGACCAGGACATCTGGTAAACCGTGTGTGGCGAAGAGTCTGTTCAGTTTTTTGATGACTGCCTCAGTAGTGGTTGCTTTCATTTTATTGACCTCAAGCCAGTTAGAATACGCATCTACAGTTATTAAGAAAGTGTGGCCTCTCGTAGGTCCCGCAAAGTCAATATGAATGCAAGACCAGGGACCCCTGGGTGTTTCCCATTCTGCTGGTGGAGCTTTTGGTGGGGCTGAGTGGTTTTCCTGGCATCTGTTACAAGAGGCGACCCAGGTTTCGATTTGTTTGTCCATACCTGGCCACCAGGCGTAACTTCTTGCCAGCGCTTTCATACGCACGATGCCCGGGTGTCCATCGTGTAGCATTTGCAAGACCCTTTTTTGTAACCTAGTTGGTACAACAACTCGGTCTCCCCACAAGATGCACCCTCTTTGTGAAAAATGTTCTGTTTGTCTGTTTTTAAATGGCTTAAATATTTCCTTAGGGTCGTAATCTGGCCATCCCCTCTCCACCCAGCCAAGAACTCGTGCCAAACAAGAGTCTCTTTTGGTTTCAAAGGCGATGTCTTGGGCCGTTAGTGGGGGTGAGGGCATTGTCTCTATTTGCAGTACTGGGAGCGTGGGAGCTGGGTCTTCCTGTGGCTCGGGTAGTGGCGAGCGGCTCAAGGCATCTGCGTGAGTAATAGATTTCCCCAGACGATACTTTAATTGATAGTCGTAGGCAGCTAGAAATTCCGACCATCGCGTCATTCTGGGGGAGAGAATGTGTGGAGTAGGTTTGTCGCCCGCCAGAATGCCAAGTAGTGGCTTATGATCCATGATAATAGAAAATGGTCTCCCATAAACATATTCATGAAACCTTTTAATTGCAGAGACAATAGCAAGGGCTTCCTTATCTAAATGGCTATAGTTTCTTTCTGTTTTTGATAGAGTTCTTGAAAAAAAATGCAATTGGTGCTTCTGAGCCGTTTGGTAGGACGTGGCTCAGGATGGCCCCCACCCCAAATGGTGAGGCATCACAAGTGACAGTCAAAGGTAGTGTCTCGTTATACTGAATTAGTACTGCATTAGAGGTAAGGAGGTCTTTTACTTGCTGGAAGGCGTGTTCCTCCTGACTTCCCCAAATCCAGGATGCCCTTTTATTGAGTAGTCTATGAAGGGGCTCAGCAACAGTCGCCTTCTGGGGCAGGAAGATGTTATAAAAGTTAATAAGTCCCAGGAAGGCTTGGAGGTCAGTTTTGTTTTTGGGTCTTGGGGCATTTTTGATAGCTGCCAATTTCTTTTCTGTGGGGTGGATTCCTTGCTTGTCAAGGAGGTAGCCAAGAAACTCCACCCTTTCTGTGCAAAGCTGGCACTTTTCCTTCTTAACCTTGAGGCCAGCATCTTTGAACCTCTGTAGGACTGTTCTGAGGTGTTTCTCTAATTGGTTTTTTGTGGGTGCTGCTATTAATACGTCATCAAAATAGGGCACGACCCCTTTTATCCCTTGTAATAGTCTCTCCATCAGGCTTTGAAAGATGCCTGGGGCTACGCTTACACCAAACTGGAGCCTGTTGCATTTGAATGCACCATGATGTGTGACTATAGTTTGGGCTTCTGCAGTCTCGGGATCAACTGGCAGCTGTTGATACGCTTGGGCCAGACCTAATTTTGCGAATATTTTGCCACCCCCAAGTGAATGCAGGAGATGTTGAACAACTGGTACTGGGTAGGCGCTCTGCTGTAGCGCGTGATTGAGGGTGGCCTTGTAGTCACCGCAGATTCTTATGGACCCGTCAGGCTTTATGGGGGTGACAATTGGTGTCTCCCATCGGGCGTGGTCAATAGGTTCTAACACGCCTTGTGCAATTAATTTGTCCAGTTGCTCATCAATTTTAGATTTGAGAGCAAAGGGAACTCGGCATGGCTTTAGGCGAATGGGTGCAATGTCGGGGCGAAGATTAAATGAAATAGGAGACCCCTTGTACTTGCCTATGCTTTCGTTGAACACTTCTCGGAAGTCGTGGACGAGAGCTGCCTCCCAGTCATCGTCTTCAGTATGATGGATGCCAGCCATTCCGATTCCTAATGGCGCGAACCACTGAAGGCCCAATAGACTTGGCCGGTCTCTGTCTAGGATGGTGAGTGGTAGAATTGCATTATGTCCCTTGAAAGAGACCTGGACATGGCGGGTACCTGCGACTGGAATCCGGTTGCCTTGATAGTCTTTCAGTATGAGTCTCTGACTGCTGAGGTCTTGGCGTCGGATGTTGGGAATTAGCTGCTTGAGTGTTCTCCAGGATACCATGGATAGTGATGACCCAGAGTCGACTTCCATGATGCACGGTTTGTTTTCAATGGTGACCTTTACTCAGATTTTTTTAGCGTCAAGTGATGAAGCGTGGATGATGGTGATGGTTTGATGAGCCTCTTCTCGTCTGGGTGTGTCGTTAAACCTTCGGGGTCTGCTGTACTGGTTCCACTGGTTGCTAGGGCAGTCCCTCTGTGTGGTGGAGTTGCCATCATTTCTCTTTGGGCTGCTCCCTCTCCGTCTGGGGCTGGAATTTCTCTTGTTTCTGCATACCTTCGTGATGTGCCCTCGTTTCTCGCAAAAATGACACATGGCGTCTAAGAATCTGCATTCGGATCGGGAATGGTTTCCCCCGCATCCGGCGCATTGGTAGTTGGATTTACGACCCCGCTGGTTCCGTTGCTCACGTTCCGACCGGAGCCTGTGGACTTCTTCTTCCTCGCTGTCTGAGGATGACTCGACATCTTCATGATGGGTGGTCGATGTGTACTTGTCTGAAGGTTTCCCAGCATCGTTGGTGGGTTGGCGGTTGGTTCCACTGGTTCGACGCATTCGTGCTGCTGATTTACGAGTGGCTTCAGCTGCGGTGGCATCTGCTATGGCATCTGCAAGCGAGATGTCTCCCTCGGCCATGATCTTGCTCTGGACGGTTGGGTCTCTGAGGCCAAGGACGATGCGGTCTCTCATGGCTTCTTCAAGGTTGGCGAAGCCACATAAACCGCCCAGGTTCCTCAGGTCTGCCACAAAATCCCCAACGCTCTCACCTTCACGCTGGTCCCTCTGGTAGAACTCGTGTCTGCGAATGAGAGTTGGCACGGCTGGGGCGTAATGGTTGCGCAGGATGGGAGCAAGGGTGTCCCAATCCATGGTTTTAACCTCAGCTGGCTTCGCTAAGGCTTTAGCCATCTTAAAAACGGCTGGCCCACAATGGGTTAGAAAAACGGCTCGTTTCTTGCTGGGCGTGGCATCTTTGAGGTTGTTGGACTCCAGGAACATTTGAAATCTGTCCATATATGAGTCCCAGTCTTCGCTAGCTGGATCGAATGGTGCGGGTGGTATAGCGCTGCTGGCCATGTCGCCGTCATTGCGCTCTGTCAGCCACGTGCTCCTTCAGCTAGCTCAAATCAATAGGCTTCGTTGCCTCCGCATCCCATCCTCGTCGCCAGTGTTAGATCTGGGAGGATGGTTCAAGAACGGAGGCAAGACTCAGATAGCAACAACAGCTCTTTATTAGTGACTTCAGATCTGAGCAACTAATCCCAGCCGCAGCAGCCCCTTATATAGGGCTGGCTGTGGCTAGGCAACCAATGAAGGTGATTTGAGTTTGCCGCTCTTGGCAGGGCCAATCGCGGCAGCCCGTTTACTGGCCAATCGCATCAGTCTATGGCGACCAATCACGATCGGCTATCAGCGGGCCAATCAGGTTTGCAGGCTTTCGAGCCTGCTAGTCCGGAACAAATTCATTGGTAATTCCTGCTGAAAGAGAGCCAGTTAGGTGCAGACAGCAAAGATACCACCAACCACATCCTATAATTTAGTCTTAGGCATGAGAGAGTGACTTTGGGCCTGTCATTCTCTCTCAGCAAGCCATTCCAAAATCTTGCCAAGGAACTTGTAGATACCAATCCAGGTAGTCTCCATGACCCAAGACTAACTCAAAGTCAATATAAGACATACTGAATCTGTCTACACACACACACACACACACACACACACACACGAATAATTCTGCTTTCCTTTCCCCCTCTTTGTAGTCTGCCCACTGTAATATTGTAAGAACCACAGCGTTCTGTAAAAACAGGATATCATCTTTTGTCAAAAAGACCGAAGGAGTTTTTGAGGGTTTGATTTTTATCTCAGCAGGCTCTGCCTCTCTTTCTCTATACAGACTTTTACAGAAGGAAAAGAAGAGATGGCGGCAGCTGAGACTCAGCTCTATTCAAAGGTCTTAAACAAGAGAAAAAACAGAAGTACCAATTCGTTGCTGGAGCCTCTCTTGGCCAATGGTTTCTCTGTACATACAGCGTAAGTACAGTTATTGTCACACTGTCACAGAAATCCACCCTTTTATGTTTAGAAGAGCTCATGAAAAGAGCTTATAAGAAAAACATCTCACCCCTACCCTGTTTATGTATTGGTTCCCAGTTTACCAATTCCTGTTAATTTTAACATGTTAATGTTTCTCAATGTTTTAATGTTTATATATTTTTGTTTTTATTGTGTTATAAGCTACCCAGTTACTCAGTCGTGAGATGGGTGATGTATTATTGTTTTAACCATTCAGTCATGTCTGACTCTTGTCAATTTTATATGCAAGTGCTCTCCATGCCACCCAGCACAGCTTCTTTCAGTTGTTCGATGTTCATCTTTGTATCAGCTTTGATGGTATCAGGACAGAGAGTTCTTTGCTTGCCCTTCTTCTTGGTCTACTCCTAGCTTCCAGGCATCACTGGTTTCTGCAATGAATTTGCACATATGTCATCGCCAAAGTAAATCAGATGTAGTCTTGTGATTTTGGCTTCTAGTGAGTTGTCTGGTTTTATACAGTTTAGCACCTCTATGTTGGTTGCCCTGATGATCCATGGTATATGCAATAATTTACAGCAACACCCAAGTTCAAATGCGGTACATAAATTTAATAAATAAATAAACAATTTAAAAGGTCACATGGAGTCATCAATGGTTCATTTGTAGCACAGCATCTCCTTTGGGAACAAAGCAAATTCAATTCTTGGATTACGACAAAGAATATGCCTGCATTTTTCAGGTTAATCTGCTGGGGAAGATTATTTGGCAATGTTGTAAAATTCAATCACAATATAAAGTAATCCTGGACCAAAGCAAAGCAAATAAAATATTAAAACTGGAAATTGCTTGGGATTTATTGAAGTTAAATTCTGAAAGGAGACAAAATTCTGGAAGCTCTTAAAATTCTGTGATAGTAAGCAAATGAATTATTGAATATGTCGTTTTGTGAGGACTCTTAGGAGGCACAGTAAAAACTAGGCAACCACTCGTTTGGGGTGCTTTGAATTTCCCACAGCAAACAGGCAACTAACTAAGTTAAATGAGCTACTATACAAAGTCTTTTCCGGTATTCTGATTTTAGAATTCTAGGGGTGCTTTGAATGATTTTATTTTGTTTTTCAGTAGCCAATTTCTATCATTTAAATCCAAAAGTGCTAGCTTTTACATTGCTATAATAGCATACTAGGCATTCAAAGAATGCAACATATGAATAATTTTTTTTCAGCTGTTTTCAAATGAGTTTGTTCTGGTGAATTACCTCTTTCAAGCAAATAACATTTTAGGAATAATTTCAATTCAAAGATTTAGGAGCAGACTTGGGGAAAAAACATTTACATTTCTCATTCACTTAAATAAACTGAGGTCTTCATGGACTCATATCTTTTCTGAGTGGGGCCACAAAAACATTTCCTGCTTATTTCCCTTGGCAGGGAGATATTATTTTAATTAGCATGCAAATTAGTTTAGTTAGCTTATAGTTAACTACAACTTAAATTAGCCTGTAACCTTTATTTGTCCATTGGCCATGTCCATTGTATCTTTAAAAATCAATATGTGTTTAATTGTTGGGTTTCTATGATTATTTTTGTATAGGATATAACAGTTTGCTTATTAATGCAGTTGCTGCTAGCCACCTTCAGCTTTTTGCAGTAGAATAGCAGGATACAGTGTGATTCTAAATAAATACAATTCAAGAGGGCTGCAATATTTGGATGACAATTGATGTAGGCCACAACCGTAATATTCCTGGTAAGGTATCTAAGGAATAGAAGCAGTGGTGGGATTCTATCGGTTCTGTCCACTTCTGTAGAACTGGTTGCTATGAAAAGCAGCAAACAGAGAGCATACATAGAACTGGTTCTATGTCTGCTGCTGTTTTGGCCCACCTGCCCTCCTGGGCTCTTACCTGACCTTTATTTCCTGCATTTTCAACTGCAGCTGATTTGTGCAACACAGCTGTGGTTGAAAAAGCAGGAAAAAAGGGCTTTTTCAACCATTGCACACTCGCACACAGCACTGCTCAGCTGTCCGGGCAACTCAGCAGGCCGCAAATTGCACTCGCATGACTCACGCACGCACATGCACACACGACACAGAGCGACAGAACTGGTAGTTATACCAGTCGGATCCCATCCCTGAATAAAAAGCCTCTTTGGTTTTTCTCTTCTGAAGGTGGGAAGACAGCTCCAACTTCAGAGGGACAAACTCAGCAGCATGAAAACCTCTAAAGCAGGTTCATTCTGACATTAGGCCCAACATCAAACAAGGGCAAAAGAGGCATATCAAAGGACATACTAAGAGTACTGATGGATCCACTGCATCTTTCTCTCTCCCAGTTAAACCTACAAATGAGCTGCTAATCTATATCACCGAAGGGGTGAATCTAAGCTAACAATAGCTTATTTATGCTAAAAAGTAAAAGGTAAAGGAGTCCCTGAGGACTACTCTGCTAGTTATTGCCGATCATAGGGGGCAGTGCTGTTAAGAGTTTATTGCAGAAATCAAATCCAGAAAGCACACACAGATGACTGATTCAGCAGGATTCATTAACTTCTTTATATACATAATAATATACTAGTAAATGTACAATACCAATAGTAGATTCTTCCAACGTGGTAAGTAGTTACAAGCAAAACACAAGCAGCAGCTTCAGAGCTCAGAGCAGATTAGTTTCAGTTCTCAGCACAGCACTTTGAGCTGTAGGGCTATGCCCTGACTCCTTCATTTTCAGTTTCTAATTCAGCTCTCATTGGCGGACCTTGTTACCATGTCTCTGCCAGTTCATGAATACTCGGACAAGCGCTCATCTCCATTCAAGGCCATTGAGCCAGCACTGTCCAAAGACATTTCAATGGTCTTGTGATCAGCATGATGTCACGGAGCACTGTTACCTGTCCACCATAGTGATACCTATTTATCTACTCGCATTTGCATGCTTTCAGACTGGTAGCTTGGCAAGAGCTGGGGCTAGTCACCCCATCTGATGTCACTTGGGCTTCAAACTTTTCCAGCTGACAAGCCCAGCTTCTTAACCACTGAGCCATTGCACTGTCCTATTTCTCCTAATTAATAGAGTTTTTTTAAAAAAAAACTTACCTGGAAGGAAGAAATAAATATTTTTTTTAAATGCCTAATTTGATGCTATTGTAGAATTTTGGCAGGTATGGGTGGTCCTCGACTTACAACCACAGTTAAGCCCAAAATTTCTATTGCTAAGTGAGATAGTAGCTAAGTGAATTTTGCCTGATTTTACAACCATTCTTATCATAGTTCTTAAGTGATTCACAGCAATTATTAAGTTACTAACAGCATTATTAAGTGACTCTGGGTTCCCCATTGAGTTTGCTCATCAGAAGGTTGCAAAAGGTGATCATTTGACCCCAGGGCCTTGCAATCATCATAAATGTGAATCAGTTGCCAAGCATCTGAATTGTGATCATGTGGCTATGGAGATGCTGCAATGTGAAATGTAAAAAATTGTCATAAGACACCTTTTTTCAGTGCCATTGTAATTTGAAGAGTCATTAAATGAACTGTTGTAAGTCAAAGACTACTTGCACTAAGTTTTCTCTTAAGAAGAGGTAATCTAATTCTCCAATTAACCACGGTTTTCTAAACCGTGTAATTCTTGCATGCTGATAATTACAAGAGGAAATGTCCAATTGGTGGTTCCTATCATGCGTAAAAACCATCTTTAAACCTAGAGGTCCTGAACTGGAGAATTACTGCTGATTCACAGACAATTGTATGCACATTAACTTGTTATAGCTAACAAGACAGTTTCCATCCTTATACCAGATCAGCTGACAAGATGGAAAAAGGAAATGTCTTACTGAAATGCTTGTATGTACAACAATATTTTTAGCACCAGGGTTTGAACTTAGTTGTTTTTCTATTTTTTTTATCTATTTGTTTTTATAAATAATCCAAGGCAGTAACAATCTTCTTAATTTTCCTTCTCCTATTTTCCCCACAACAATAACCCTATGAAGTGAGCTGGGCTGAGAGTTCGGGTAGTCCTTCACTTATGACCACAACTGAGCCCAAAATGTCAGTTGTCAAGCAACTGAATATAAATCATGTGACCATGGGAATGCTGCAATGGTCATAAGCATGAAAAGTGGTCGTAAGTCACTTTTTTCATGCTGTTGTTACTTTGAACAGTCACTAAGTGAACTGCTATAAGTTGGGGAACTACCTGTATAGGGTTTTAGCCCAATGTATATATATATACCAATCTATATACCAAATATAAGCTAGGTGGATATGACCTTGTTGATGATCCTCATTCTGTCAAGGACCTTGAAGTTCTCATATCGAATGACCTGAGCACCAAAGCTCACTGCAACAGTATTGCCAAAAAGGCTTTAAGAGTTGTAAATTTAATTTTACAAAGCTTCTCCGCTGGTAATACTGATTTGCAAACTAGAGCATTCAAAACCTTTGCTAGACCAATTTTTGAATTCAGCTCTGCTGTCTGGAATCTGCACTGTATATCAGACGTAAATACAATTGAGCGAGTCCAAAAGTATTTTACCAGAAGAGTACTACATTTCTCTGTTTGCAACAGAATACCCTACAGCACCAGACTTGAGATTCTATGCTTAGACAACCTTGAACTACGCCGACTAAGATTTGACTTAAGCATAGTACATAAATCATATGTTACAACATCTTACCAGTTAATGAATATTTCAGCTTTAACCACAACAACACAAGAGTACACAACAGATATAAACTTAATGTAAACCACTCCAAACTTGATTGCAGGAAGTATGATTTCAGCAACATAGTGGTAAATGTCTGGAACTCACTATTTGATTCTGTTGTCACCTGCTCAAACCCCCACTCCTTTACCCTCAAACTAACCTCCATTGACCTTACCCCATTCCTAAGAGGTCTGTAAGGGGCATGCATAAGCGCACAATTGTGCCTACTGTCCTATTGTCCCCAATTATTAGTTCCTATTCTTATATTTAAACTTATGTTTATTCTTATTTCTATTGTACTGTAAGCTTTTGACAAAATAAATAAAATAAATAAAAAATGTTCCCCAGCCAGCTTTCATACCTAACTAGGAAAGGATTAAAACTCTTGATGTTCTGATTACTAGCCTGGTGCCTTAACCACTAGAGCAATAGCTATACACAGGGCAAAGCCAAAACTTTAGTGACACTGTTTAAATGTTATCTATCACTTTCTTTGCTCAAAACGAATATATTGTTCTTTCCTTAGATTAAAGGCATTGGCAGCTACTGGACAAAAGACAGCAGAAGCAGCAATACAATGGTAAGTTTTGATGTGGTATTAATTACTGATTGGGAGTTGCCCAGAATTTGATATAAAATGGATAACTATTTAAATGTCTTAAATAAAGTAGTATGGCATGTTGCTGCTCAGAAATTAATTTTGAATGTTTTTTTCCGATTCAATAATTCTATTGCGAAGAGCCCTGATTTTCATTTATGTTATCTAGATCAGTATTTCTCAGCCTTGGTCACTTAAGACCTGTGGACTTCAACTCCCAGGATTCCCCAGCCAACTGTGCTATGCTGGCTTGGGAATTCTGGGTGTTGAAGTCCACATATCTTAAAGTGACCAAGGCTGAGAAACACTGATCTAGGGAATAGAGCTGCATACACTTCAAAAATGATTTGGAAGAAGAGCTTTGGATCTGGATATTCATTAAAGTTACCTCAGGGAGATATGGCCGATAAAGAGGTTCTCAGAATGTGTTGGTGTCATGACTATATGCAAGGAGTACTGTACAGTGTTTTTTCAATACCTGGCCTACCTATCTTGGAACCTTAATATCTAATCAAGGTATGAAATCTCCTGATAATCTCTTTGCTCTTTTGCTCCTTGAGAATTGTCTTCTCATCCTTGGCCCAAGACTGAGGTAATCTTCAGTCATTCTTAGTTGTTCCTGTATTGTTTCCCCTCCACTAACAATTTCAAAATGACATGTTTCACTGCTCATGCTCATGCTCATACGGCTCAGTCAAGTGATCCAAAAAGGGTGAATCAACTCATTGGCCATTTCAAGATGTTGTGAACATAACTTTTCTTTCCACTTCCTCGGCAATCTTCTCTGCTGTCATTTTTCTCCTCCCCATTTAAAAAAGGTGAGGAAGTACATGGATTTGAAAGAACAGTACCTACTTGAAAATGTGTGTGGAGAAAAAGGAGAAAAAAATGTATTTCTTTCAAAAGCAGCCAACATGACATAGCTAATGTGATATTTCAAAACTGCAGTCTTTGGCAAGTCAGCTTCTATGGTTTTGAATTGACACTCTTTCAAAATCTGGTGTTTCAGCAAGCCTTCTAGTAGTTCTTAGGTGGGCTTCCTATTTTAAGATGTAATCTCATCTCCTCTGGCTTTGCTCTGCAGGGTAAAGCAGGAAAGGAGGGTCATGCTACCTGTCTAAATTTATCACCTTCCCAAACCCCCTCTTGTCCCACTCCAGTATTATTATTGGGATTTGTGACTGTTTCCCACCAGCTTAGAATCCCTCATAAATAACAGAGGGCAACACCCCCAGAAAATTAAACAAAAGGCAGCAACACACTCAAAAAACGGATATGGCCATTCAGAATAGAAACAAAAGAGGTGGGATAAGAATCTGCCAAGGAAAAATCACACATGCTAGCACTATTTTTTAGTGACACATGGATGGCTGGACAACTGTTTAACTTGGCAGTGAGGAAAGATTGCTTTGTAATCAGAACTACCAGAAACTGACATGATCAGATTCTTTAAAACTGTGATTATTAAATGTGTAAAAGTTGTAACATTTACAGTTCTGAGAACAAATATTTATTTCTTATTTATTTCATAATATTTATATGGCTGCCCATCTCACAGACAAATGACTGTGACTGGCATACAACCAAAATATGCTTCTGAAATTGGGGCTTATTTAAGAAAATCTATACCAAAGATCTTATTGTAGGCTTAGCTGTTACTGAACCACAACTCAGCCTTTCTAACGTTTCAGGGCGTGGCTTCTAGAGATACTGGGAGGTGCACCTCAGGTCAACCAGGCTGTCTACTCCTGTCTCAGAAATGAAGCTTCAGTATAAACCTTAAGCTGCTTTGGACTGCTAAAGCTAAAACGAAGCATAAATATTTAACGTAGTACTTAAAGGAGCTAAATAACAACAATTTTTTTTAAAATTACAGAGTTATTATTAATGCCAGCTGCATTAAAAAACTTGATTAAGGGAGATGAATGTAAACCTTTCTGATCTCTCCTTACTGATAAGCATTCTAAAATTATTGAATAGTGATATTCAAACAGGCATGCAAATCTTGATTGTAGACGGTAACTGCCTTCAGTTAATAAAAATCTTTGTTTCTGAACTTTTTTTTTAACTGAGGAGAGAGGAGGAGTCCTGCTGATGGATCTTCCTCTCCACCATATTTCATTTTTGAGTGCATGAAATAGGCTATTTCTCCCTATTCATTCCTCTCATCCAGAATGCATTCTTCACAGTTTCAAAGAAAGATATTTAATCTTGAGAAGGATGATCCTAGGTTAGTGGTATCATAGTCTGAAGGAACATTGACCCATTGGCACAAGTAAAGGCAAGGGCTACTCAGTTAGTAAAAGACTTGGAAATCAATTCATTGGATGAACAATGGAGGAGGTGGGCATGTCTGGTTTTGCTGAGGAGAAAATATGACAGCAGAAATCTAAATGGTTGCCATACAGAGGAGTGAGTTGGCTTTTCTCTGTTGCTCCATAAGGCAGGAACAAAACCAATTATGGATTTAAATTAGGTACTAGGAGGATTTTCATGACAATAAAAAAACATCTTTGAAAAAGCAACTTTGGGGAAACCATGACCTGGATGATAGAAAATCTCCATAAACATGATGATAAATTTTCAACTAGTGATTTGTTTCCCTTCAGTGGTGGTCATCAGATAATCATCTGTCCGAAAAGCTTTAGCACAACTTGACCTGAATAAAAAAAAGTAATATTGTGCTACTACTTTTCCCATTCTACATTTCTATGTGCAATTTCTGACAAGTTGAGAGATTAACTAGGCTTTATGAAACATGTGAAGGGCCATACTTTAAAATAGGTTGAGAGTAGCATGTATTCTGACAGAATTAGCCAGTTTTTAAGAAGTGGAGTGGGTACTTTAAGGATTTACAAGGCTTAAGAGAGCTGTTTTCTCCTTTAAAAGTATTCTAAAATGCAAGAAATAGTTACCTAATTTTTGACTTCTCCATTCTCAGAAGGGAAGCCAGTAGACCTTACCTAGTCCTAGATCACGCTTCTTTGCATTCTGAAAATCTTCTTTGCGGCTGAAAAATGCAAAAACAACAACTAATCCATTCTAATTTTTAATTGCAGGTTGCATTCTCACCGCAATGATCCTTCTTTAGAAGATCCCATTCCTCAGGAATATGCCCTCTATTTGTGTCCAACAGGCCCCTTGAATGACGGTCTGTTGGAGTTTTGGAGAGAAAGCAAATGCCAGTGTGGAAAAAACAAAGCCCATGAAAATTTCCCACACATTACACTTTCTGACTTCTTCACAGTAAGTTACTTTTGTGTGTGAGGTGACAATGGCTCAGATAAGGTGACAATGGCTCAAATAACATTCTGGTATCTCTTATTGTTGCAATCTTCCCTTGCTATGTAAAGCTTAGCGCACTATTTGGGTTAAGCTAAAGATTAAGCTCAGGGGTAATTTCACTCTGCATGTGTCTGGGATTTGTGTCACATTACCTTACGATTCTTATACCAGTGGCGCTTTTCCATAGCTGTGCTTATTAACTTCATTCTCATCTGTGGTACAGGAGAAAATACTATGAAGTTTATTTTTCAGTGTTAACCCCCGAGATGTTGGGCAGGTAATTAATAGCCAAGCATTTTTGCCTCCTTAACATTTTCTACTGAGTGACTCTCCACAGCCCCTGCAAGACACTGTTGCCAGTATTTTCTTGTGCTTTTTCAACTCCTTTTTTTCTCTTGCTGCAAGAAGAAATGCTGCAAGAGAAACAGAGAAAGTGGAATGCAGTAGAATAGAGTGGAACGCTGACTGGATGTTGGTTTTTGTACAACCTTGGTGTTCCGCTGGAAGAGTTCCAATTTGTTCATGAGAAGAACTGAGCAATTGCTGTCAAGAAAATGGTCAGGAGACTTGTGGCAGTATGAAAAGTGTCTTGGATTTCAGAAGTGAAGCAAATAGTTGGATGAAAATGACCTATACTTATTTCAGTTGCTATTGATCATATCCTTCTCATCTTTACTTTAAAGGTTTTAGTTTTATGTATTATACTACATTCAATGGTCAACACAGCTGTTGGTAACTCAAGAGCTTTGTTTTTTCCAGTGTGAAGACCAAAAAGTTGATGGTTTATATGAAGCTCTGGAAAAAGCCGGTAGCCAATTTTCAAGAAGTTTTCCTGTGATGATTTCCCTATCACTACATTCATCCAGCACCTACATTGGCTTCTTTCTTAGTGATGGCCCTGCAAATGTCATCAAATTATTCGCTGCTGCTTTTGCTGCAGAGGCCACAGTCTTAGCAGGTAACAATAATCCAGAAGTCATAATGTCTACAAGCAGAGAAGCAGGTTTGTGAGAAGGGAAACTGTCCTTTACATTCCCCTTCTATATAACAGCCCCTTCTGTGTAGCTTTGTGGGTATTGGAATATATTCTAATGCTTGCCTGTATGTATTTAATTTCTAAGAATACAGGAATCTACGTACACCACTGAAAGCAAGGGGGCTATTTTCTGAAGGATTAGTCATATGATTTCTCTGTGCATCAGTTCAATGCTGCAATACTTTTTCAAATGCAAGCCTGAGAATAATACAGTAATACCTGATACAGCCTCCTAGGTACAGTTTGGTTATGTTTTGTTCGTAGATTGCTGTGTGAAGCCTTCAGTAAAGCAACTCCACCTCACTTTAGCCCACAAATTTTATCCTCATCATCAAAAGACATTGGAACAACTGGCCAAATCAATCAACCCTATGCAAAGTTGTCAGTGGGTGGCGGCTCTCTATTCTAGGGATATGCGCTTCGTCCATTATCAGGTAGGTGCATTACCTGGAATCCATCCACTTCAGGCTTGCTCTGTTTCTAAGTTCACCCTTTTTTGTATCTTTTTATAGATTTTTAAAATGGCACTCAAAAAGACATATTAATGTCCATACATACAGTAGACTCATATATGGATGGATTGAATCTGTTGATATATGGATGGATTGAATCTGCTCTGAATCTGTTAAAGAATTATTCAAAGCAATATTCTTGAATGCCATTTTCTATTGTTTCATTAATACACAAATCTTGTACACTTTTTGCTCGAATCATTATAACTCATACATAGTTTAGATGGGAATACTGCATCATATAATTTTGAAAATGTTGAACTTACAGTAGAACTGAGTTTAACTTCATGAAATACAAACTTGATAAGTTTTCACTAAAATGTAAACCAAAGTAATTTTTCTATCATATTTGCATGCTCTGTTTGTTAAATCTCTTAACCTTAAAATCTGTGAAAGTTTGAGCAGTGCTTAAGAGTTTGTGAAACCTTTTAAATTTTCAATATTTCTGCATAAATAAAACATGATCACCATTCACCACACAAATGTGAAAAGTAGATAAAAACAATCCAATTAAACAAATGAATCAAAAACATACTTCTCAATTTATTTATTGAGGAATTTCTTATTGAATTAAAATTTGAATCATACACATAAAAATAAGCATGGTGCAAAATCATAGAGATCTGAAAAAGTTTGATTTAGCCATAATAACTGTACATTACTGAGCAACTATTTTGGCTGTCATTGATAATTGTGTTGTAGAATACAAGTGTTCCTTCCATGATAACGTTTCACACAATCAGATTATCACATTCTTGAAAGTTCAAGAGCATTACCTTGTCCACCCCATGTTTTCTCCTACTATTAATATAATGTGGTTGATCTTCCAGCAGTCAAATCCCATATCCTTCTTGTTAAATAAATTATATTGAAATCAATGGGATTTAATTCTGAAGTGAATTTTGGAAATATTCTTAATCAAGTGAAGGACATGCTTAATGATGTAAGGCTATGGTAACAATTGCATTTCAACATTATGAATCAGGTTAATGTATCAAATAAAACATATGCAAATGTAACTTTTCTTGGATTTGACAAAATATTTTTCAATTTAACACTGACTTTTTCACTGGCTTCTGTTAAGGTTTTGAGGGCCTTATTCCAATACAAGCCTCAAAATATTGATGAATTAATGTTGAATTCAGGGGATCTTATATATGTTGATCGGTCACAGCAACATGAAATATGTGATGGATGGACAATTGGTATATCTCACCAAACTGGATGCCGCGGATTTCTTCCTGAAAATTACACAGAAAAAGCCAATGAATCAGATACCTGGGTAAAACACAGGTTAGTATTAGTTGGTTGAAAATTTCTTAACTCTTCATTTTAGAGACAAAACCTCACTTGCAGCATCACAAGATGATCAGTCTGGTGATTAGCTCATAGGCTGAAGGTTTCCCCATCCCAGCTTTGTGTGCATATGTGTGTGTTTGAGAGAGAGAGAGAGAGGGAGGGAGGGAGGGAGGGAGGGAGAGAGAGAGAGAAAGAGAGACCTTTACCAATGCTATCCCTATCTAAATGCAAATCAACATAAAAACATGTAACAGGCAAAAGTTATATCATTGCACTTCAAGGAATATGAGCAACCCAGCCAATGTATAGAATTGGGTCTCAGCTTTGTATCTATTATTTTAGCATTGCAAGACAAACTCATGAAATCAAAATGAAAATGAATATATTGTCATGGCCTTTAAATTGAGAGATAATCTTACAACTGTTTCTTTTATATATACTGTATGTATGTATGTGTGTGTGTGTGTGTGTGTGTGTGCGCGTGTGTGTGTTTTTCTTAAGTTTTCGCGGGTACTTACATGTATGGTATTCAGCTTTGTTGGGGTATTTTCCCACGTCATTGTAGTTGTGCTTTTAAAGTTGTAGCAACGTTTCGGCAGAATCTCATCTGCCATCATCAGGCTTCTGTATAGTGTTCGTCTGTGAGTCAGACTTTCACAGCCGTTTCTGTTTCAAATTTGGTGCTAGCCTACTGCTGTGCCAGAATGGCTTTTTCTTCATCCTGATTGGTTGGGAGTCTTGGTCTTGGAGTTTGCTGTGTTCTGCTTGATTGGTGTTTCTAATATCTTCTGTCTGTTTTGTAGCTTTTTTTGTCTTGATTGGCTGGCAACATTGTGTTTCCTGTATTGGAGGCTTTTAGTACAGCTTGGCTCGGAGTAAACGGACTGCTATCATTTATTAGGAAGCTAGATTTCATCTGGGTGCCTGGTTGGGGTGTGTTTGATCTGGAGTTATCAGGGGGGATTTGTTTGTACCCAGGTGTTTGTCTGGCTTGTGGTGTGGAGATTTTTTTTTTTTTGAGTGCAGGTTTCCAGATAATTGACAGTCTGGTGGAGTCATCTCTTTTATTCATGCTTTCAGGACTTTTTTCAATCTCTATGGCTTCTCTGATAATTCCGTAGCTGGGGTTTTCTATAGTGGCTAGGTTTTTGGTGCCATTGAAGGCGATGCTATGGCTTTCATGTGTTGGACTAGTGAGGAAGTGTGTTCCAGCTTTTTTACTGCACTTTTGTGTTCATCCAGGTGCGTACTTATTCTTCTATTGGTCTGTCCGATGTATGTGGCAGGGCATGATGTGCAGGGGACTTCATATACGCCTTGGTTCAATTTTATCTTTGGGGTTTCTTAGGATGGCTGCTATTTTTCTGTCTGTTTTGAAGGCAGTCTTGATGTGATGCCTGTGTAGTATCTTACTGATTTTGTCTGTAGTACCTCTTATGTAGGGCAGGACAGCTGTTCCATAGGTTTGTTCATCTTCTAGGTCTCCATTATATCTCAGTGTGTTTTTGTGGATCAAGCCAGTGATTTTGCTTTTGTGGAAGCCATTGGCTGTCAGTACTTTAGTCAGGGTGCATAGTTCAGTCTTTATGTGTGTCTTGTCTGCCAGGCGTTTGGTTCTGGCAATTAGTATTTTGGCCACGGAGTTTATCTGTGCTGGGCGGTGGTGGGATTGGGCATTGAGGTAGCAGTTGGTGTGTGTTTTCTTCTGGTATATGGTGTGCCCTAGAGTGCCATCTGTTTTTTTCTAGATTAGTACATCTAGGAATGGTAGTTGTTCATTTGTTTCTGTTTCCATGGTGAATTTCATTTTGGGGTGTGTGCTGTTTAGGTGTGTTAGGAAATTGTTTAGGTTTTCTTTTTCATGGGGCCAAATAACAAATGTGTCATCGATGTATCTTAACCATAGTTTGGGTTTGTGGGTGGCATTGGCTAGGGTTCTAGATTCAAATTCTTCCATGAACAAGTTTGCAATGATGGGTGACAGTGGTGATCCCATAGGGGCTCCTTCAATTTGCTTGTATCTTTGTCCTTTGTATATGAAATATGTGTTGGTTAAGCAGTGTTCTGTTAGTTCCATGAGGTGTTTGGGTGGTTGGTATTTATTTCTGATGATTTCGGGAGTTTCTTTTATCGGGACTTGAGTGAATAGTGAAACCACGTCGAAACTTACAAGCAGATCTTCTTGTTCCACATGTAGATCTTTGATCATTTCAAAGAGGTGGTATTAGTTTTGTACATGTGAAGCTGCTGCTTCAGCATGGGGCTGTAGCTGCTTTGCTAGGTATTTGGCTAGGTTTTGTAGTGGTGCTCCTCTGGAGCTGACTATGGGTCTGAGAGGTATGCCTTCTTTGTGTATTTTGGGGAGGCATGTAGTTTGGGGCATCTGGAAGATTTTTCTCTTGGGATGATCGTTTGTTGGATCTCTTTGCTCATGTGGCTGGTTATAATTTTCTTCTTGGTTATTTTTTCCAGATATGTGGTTGGGTCTGTGTTTATGGGTTTGTATGTGGAGTCTTGGAGTAGGTCTGTCAATTTTGTTTTGTAGTCTTTTCTATCCATTACTACTGTGGCATTACCTTTATCTGCTGGAAGTATGCTGCTGTCGTTCCTTAGGGCTTGCAAGGCTTTTAGTTCCTCTTTGTGCAAGTTGCTTTTGGGTGGTTTGCTTGTGCATAGGATGTTAGTGACTTGGTGTCTTATTCTGTCAGCTTCATTTGTATTTAGTTTAGTTAGGCTGGATTCCACTCCACATATGATGGATTCTGTGGGGATTTTTTTGGGTACTATAGCATAATTGAATCCTTTGGTTAGGACATCTGTTTCTGTTTTGGTGAGTTCTCTGTTGGAAACGTTGTATACTAATTGTTTCAGGTGTTGTTGTGAGTATAAGCATTCCGTCTTCCATTAAACAATGTGTCATCTGGATATAAATATCTCTGTGCAATAACAATCAAAATTTACAACAGTATACATTGTATTGGTATTAATTTTGCAATCTTACAAAAATAATATTGTATGTAGTAAACCTATTCATTTCTCTCTTAACATATTTTCTAATAAGAATATAATAATAACATTAAACATAGTAAATCTAATAGTCATATCAATAACAGTCATCACATTGTGTACATCTCTATCTTAACATACTTTCTATATTTCACTAATCTTCTTTTATTTCTAACTTCCATTTTTCTTCTCCAACCATCAATAAAATAATTCCCATGTCATATAATATTCAGTTTGTTCTTTCTCCTTAATTGCAAGTGGTAATCTATTCATTTCTGCACATTCTAATATTTTCCTAATCACATTCTCAATAGTAGGAATCTCTTCACTTTTCCAATTTTGTGCAAAAACAATTCTACTTGCCGTTAACAGATGGATAATTAAATATGCATTCCCTTTACTATAAGTTTCAGTAAAATCCCCAACAAAAATATTTCTGGCTTTAAGTCAATACACTGCTTTATTATCTTTTCCAGTGTGTATTTTTGTCCAGTATTTTTTTTTTTGCTTCTGCACATGTCCACCACATATAATAAGACCCAGGTATCTGGTGGAACTTCCAACATTTAGCTGACTTATCTTTAAACATCTTTGCCAATCTTGCTGGTGCAAAATGCCATCTATAAAACAAATTTTATATAAATTTTCTTTATATGCAGTTGACATTGTTAATATATAATTCCTGTCCCACAATTTCTGCCATTTATCTAATTCTATTGTGTAACCAAAGTTTTTTGCCTGTGCTATCATTGTCTCCTTCACTTGTTTCTCTTCCAGTTTAATGCTCAATAAGTAGCTGCACAGTTTCTTTATCAATCCTTCTTCTGTCCCTGTTAATATCTAATTCTGTTAGTTCTTTATAGAAACCATATAATTTAGCATCTTTCTCATGTCTAGAATGTATCTGCACTTGCTAATACCATGTCATATCGATCCCTTGATCACTCAGTTCTTGTTTAGTTTTGAGCTCTCCCTTTTCATTCAAAACATCTTTCTATCTAACAATATTTCCCATATTAATAAAATTTGGATGAATCAGTGCTTCCATTGTTGAAAGCCAAACTTCAAATAGTGTTGCTCTCTAATTTTCTCCCATATTTACAATAGTGCATTCCTTATGTAATGTCTTTGAAAGTAACCATATATCTTATTCAGTGGTGGAATTCAAAATTTTTTACTACTGGTTCTGTGGGCATGGCTTATTTGGTGGGCGTGGCTTGGTGGTCATGTGACTGGATGGATGTGGCTTGGTGGTCATGTGACTGGGTGGGCATGGCTTGGTGGTCATGTGACTGGATGGGCGTGGCCAACTCAATGTCACTCATATCAAGGGGGGCCTCACCTGCCCCTCCCCTCCCAGCCATTCCTTGTCACCCAGCCTCAACTTATCTATAGTTCTATAAAAATGTTGTTCACCCTTTTTTGACTTTATTATCTGCATACTATAGATGTACTTTCATGGACCATTGAAAAGGGAAAATGGCTCACATGCTTTACCCAAGAGTGTGATAGGCAACAGGCTTTTAAGGGGCTGCCACAAAGAAAGGGGGACAATGTATTTTCCAAAGAAGCAGAAGGCAAACAAGAAGCGATGGATGGAAACTGAACAGCGAGAGAAGCAACCTAAAACTAAGGAGAAACTTCCTGACAGTGAGAACAATTAACCAGTGGAACTGCCAGAAGTTCTGGGTGCTCAATCACTGGAAGTTTTTGAGAAAAGGCTGGACAGCCATTTCTCTGAAATGGTATAGGGTTCACCCCAAGGTCCCTTCTAAGTATTATTCTGACACCTTTCCCAGGATTTCTACTCAGAGTTTGGCATCCTCAGTTTTCTTGCCTGAGCTGGGGTTGGACTAGAAGACCTCCAAGGTCCCTTTTCAACTCTTGTTAAACACATGTGTATTTTATGCTCTGGACTATTGACATTGAATGCATGTAAACCCTGAAAAATATCTGGTAGCCCTGGGCAAAAGAAAGGCAGAAAAATCACTCTAGGTGTAGGGACAGTGTAAAATATTAACACATGATAAATAATGGAACAATTAAAAATAATAGCACAGAGTTTTATCTCTCTCTTCCTATTCTCTCTCTCTCTCGCACACACACACACACACACACACACACACAGAGCACTTAACAGACAAGCATTTTGGAAGCAGCTCCTTTAAATTTCTCCAAGGCTGGAGTGCATTCCCCCACCCCCTCTGTCAAGCCACACTCTTTTTCACTCCAGACACTTTAACTTACACGGAAAGCGATACTTGCAGCATCCATAGGGAATCCTTGGAGAAGTTTTTAAAGGACCTACTACTTTCATTTCTTTTATGTTGCAAAAGTGCTCCAAGGCTCAATTCACCCCCACCCCCTCTGTCAGACCACACTTTCTCACTCCAGACACTTTAATTCACATGGGGAAAGTGATACTTGCAGTGTCCATGCCATTCTTACTTTCCCCCGGGAAGAAAGGGGACGTGGGGAACGGAAAACTAGGAGAGTGATCGCAAGTGAGAGACCGGGTGACCGGGTTGGGGTGTGGCCAGCCAGGGGTCACCACCGGTTTGGCGACCTATGCCAAATAACCGCTACCGGTTCGCCCGAGTAGGTGTGAACCGGTTGAATACCACCTCTGATCTTACTTTTCCCAAACCACAAGAAAGCATGCCTGCCTAGTTGCAGGTCATGTCCTTCCAAAGTCAATAATCTTGTATGCCTCAATGCAATCCTCTCTTTCATCCATGTTAATACCGCTGCCTGATAATACAATTCCCAATTTGGTAATCTGAAACCTCCCCTATTTCTTTAATCCTGAAGCATTTTAAAGCTAATTCTTGCTTTTTTCCCTTGCCAGATATATTTTAATGTTATTTTATTAAGTTCCTCAAAGTATTTTTCCCAGTCTTATCGGAATTGTTTGAAATAAGTATAATAGTCTCGGCAACATATTCATTTTAATTGTAGCTATTCTTCCTATCAATGATAGTTGCAGATTTTCCCATTTTTACAGATCTGTTTTAATTCATTGCATCAATTTATAATAGTTATCTTCCTTAATCATTACACATCTTGCTGCCAGTTGAATCTCTAAGTATTTTACTTTCTTAGTAAACTCAATATCTATTCTCTTCATTAATTTTTTTCTGTTTATCTGTAAGGTTTTCACTGAAATCTTAGATTTTTCTTTATTTATTTTTAATCCTGCCACTTCGTCATACTCTTCTATTTTTTTAAATTAATCTGGGCCCTGTTTCTTGTGGATCCTCCAAAATAAAAACTAAATCATCTGCAAATGATTGTAATTTATACTTTTCCATTTTTTATTTCCATACCTTTTATCTCTGTATTTCTGACATTTCTATTTAATACTTCCAGTGTCAGTATGAATAATAGGGGAAACAAGGGATATCCTTGCCTTGTACAACTGTTTCTTTGTCTTTGACAGCTAAGGGTGTGTTTTTTAATGGTTTTTGCTTAAAATAGCTATGGAGGCATTTTTGGTTGTAGATGCTAGAAAGCATCAAAATAGATAGATGTGCTCTAAAGGGGAAATATGTTGTTTACTCTGCATAAAATGCAGTTTTAATTATACCACTAAGGAATATTAAGAAAATGGAATATTGATAGAATAGAATAGAATAGAATAGAATAGAATAGAATAGAATAGAATAGAATAGAATTCCTTATTGGCCAAGTGTGATTGGACACAAAAGGAATTTGTCTTGGTGCAAATACTCTCTGTATACATAAAAGAAAAGATACATTCATCAAGAACCATAGGTACAACATTTAATGATAGTCATAGGGTGCAATAAGCAATCAAATCATACTAGGAAACAGTCAATATAAATTGTAAGGATGCAAGTGACAAAGTTACAGTCATACAGCCACAAGTGGGAGGGGATGGATGATAAGGACTGATGAGAAGATTAACAGTAACAGTACTGCAGAGTTTGTAACAGTTGAACAGTGTTGAGGAAATTATTTGTTTAGCAGAGTGATGGCTTTCGGGAAAAAACTCTTCTTGTGTCTAGCTGTTCTGGTGTGCAGTGCTCTATGGCATCATTTTGAAGGAAGGAGTTGAAACAGTTTATATCTGGGATGTGATGGGTTTGTAAATATTTTCGCAGCCCTCTTTTTGACTTGTGCATTATACAGGTCCTTGATTGAAGGCAGGTTGGTAGTAATTGTTTTTTCTGCAGTCCTAATTATCCTCTGAAGTCTGTGTTTGTCCTGTTGGGTTGCAGAACCAAACCAGACAGTTATAGAGGTGCAGATGATAGACTCAATAATTCCTCTGTAGAACTGTATCAGCAGCTCCTTGGGCAGTTTGAGCTTACTGAGTTGGCGCAGAAAGAACATTCTTTGTTGTGCTTTTTTGATGTTAGGTGTCCATTTTAGGTCATGTAATATAGCAGAACCTAGAAATTTGAAGGTCTCTACTGTTGATACTGTGTTGTTTAGTATTGTAAGAGGTGGTAGTATGGGAGGGTTTCTTCTAAAGTGTACCATCATTTCTATGGTTTTGAGTTTGTTCAGTTGCAGATTCTTCCGGTTACATCATGAGGCAAATTGTATAACCTCCTGTCTGTATGCAGATTCATCATTGTCTTGAATGAGACCAATCACTGTTGTGTCATCAGCAAACTTCAGTATTTTAACAGATGGATCATTTGAGATGCAGTTATTTGTTGTGACTCGGAGGTTTGAACCTGCTCTGTCAGAAGACATAGGCTCAAGTGATGAGGAAGATCTGGCATTAAGGTTTGAGACTGCCTTGTTGAGTGACATAAATGGGAGTCAGAAGGAAGAGGAGGACTTGGCTCTAAGATTTGAGCCTGCTTTGCTGGAAGTTTCGGAGTCGTCTTCCTCTCCAGAAACTTCCCCCCTGATTGTGCCTCAGGTGTCGGCAGATAATCAGGAGAGCGTGCCGGAGTCATTAGCTGAAGATCAAGCCGAGAAAGGCTGGTCTGATGCAAGGCTAAGACGCAGGCAGAAACGTGACATACAACGTAAAAAGAAAAGAGACTGACATGCCCCTCAGGGAATATAAGGAGGCGTGTTAGCTCTGAATCCCTGTTCGGGTCAAATTGTCTTTTGGAGTTAGCAGTTTGGATGAATTATTCTGTGTGATGGTCACTTCTGATTTATTGCTTTGCTCGTTATCGGACTTGGTAGGCAGCTTCTGGGAAAACTGCCAAGGACAAATTCAGCCAAGGGAAGTTAACTCTGTCGTTTCTGTTTCTGTCTGTTTGAGTATTTTCCTTTGGAAATTTGGACTTTCACCTTGTGGCTACAGGTGAGACAGAACAGTCATTAGTACATAGGGAGAAGAGAAGTGGAGAAAGCACACAGCCTTGGGGAGAGGGCTGTGCTAATTGTACAGATATCAGATGTCATTCTGCCTAGCTTCACCTGCTGCTTCCTGTCTGTTAGGAAGCTTATTATCCACTTAGAAGTGTGTTCAGGTACCGCTAGTTGGTTTAATTTACTTAGAATAATGTCTGGAATGATGGTATTGAATGCTGAACTGAAGTCTACAAAGAGGACCCTTGCATAGGTATTTGGAGATTCAAGGTGTTGTAGGATGTAATGCAGAGCCATGTTAACAGCATCATCTGTCAATCTATTTACTCAGTATGCAAACTGCATGGGATCTAACAGCGGATGTGTTTCAGGTGGGACAGCACAAGCCTTTAAAAGATTTTCATAACTACAGATGTTAGAGCAACTGGTCTGTAGTCATTCAGTTCCTTGATGGAGGGCTTCTTTGGCACTGGGATGATGGTAGAGCGTTTGAGGCAGGAAGGAACATAGCACATCTCTAGTGGTCTATTGAAGATTCAGGTGAAGATGAGGGCCAATTGGTCAGCACAGACTTGTAAGCAAGAAGGAGTTATTTTGTCTGGCCCTGGTGCTTTTCCTGGCTTTTGTCTGTGTAATAGATCTTGTACTTCTTTTTCTGTGATCACCAGAGGTTGTGAACCCAATGGGTTGGGACCAGTTGTAGAAAGCTTGGCTGTTGTTGGAGTGTTTGAGGTGGGGGTTGTGAAGATAGGTGGCTGTAGTTTCCTTTCAAACCTGCAGTAAAACACATTCAAGTCATCTGCTAGTTGTTGATTTCCTTCTGCCTGGGAAGGTTTGCTATAATCAGTGATGTTTTTAAGAGTTTTCCATGTTTGCTAGTTCATTTGTTGAGAACTGATTCCTTAACTTTTCAGAGTAGCTTCTTTTTCCTGCTTTGATCTCTCTTGTTAATATGTTTCTGGCCTGACTGTATAGCATTCTGTCACCTTTTCTGTAGGCTTCCTCTTTGGAATGACATAGCTGCTTAAATTGAGCTGTGAACCAAGATTTATTGTTACTATATATTTGCAGGTTCCTTGTTGGTACACATAAGTCTTCGCAGAAGCTGACATATGATGTTACAGTATCTGTGAGCTCATCTAGGTCTGCAGAGGTATCTTCAAAAACATTCCAATCGGTGCAACCAAGGCAAGCTTGGAGCTTCAGCTTTGCCTCATTAGACCAAGTCCTCACTGATTAAATTGTTGGTTTCATGGTTTTAAGTCTTTGTCTGTAGGCAGATACAAGGTGAATCATGCAGTGGTTAGAGTGTCGCACAGCTGCTTGTGGTAAAGACCTATAAGCATCTTTTACTGTTCTGTAGCAGTGGTCTAAAGTATTTTTGCCTCTGGTGGGACAATTTACATGCTGGAAATATTTTGGTAGCTCTTGCCTTAAATTTGCTTGATTGAAATCCCCCAAAATGTTGGGAAGGGAATCTGCGTGTTTGGCTTCAGCCTCCATAATTTGATCAGCAAGAGTTCGTAATGCCTTGTTTACACAAGCTTGTGGAGGAACATACACAGCTATTAGGAGAAATAAGGAGAACTCACATGGAGAATAAAATGGCTTGCAGTTGATATGTAAAGACTCTAAGTTTTCATCACAGAATTTATATATTATAGTTATATCCTGAGACCAGCTGTTGTTGATATATAAACATAATCCTCCACCCTTTGTTTTACCTCAAGTCTCTTCAATTCTGTCTGATCTAAATGTCTGAAATCTTGGGATGTATATGGTGTTGTCTCCATAAATTTGTGGATTAAGCCTGGTTTCAGTAAAACAAAGAACTGCAGAATTGTAGAAATCAGAATTTCATCTATTTAAGAGATGTATTTCATCCATCTTGTTAGCAAGTGAGGGTAAATTAGTCAGAAAGATTGAAGGGAGAGAGGGTTTTTTCCCCTTTTCCTTAGTCTGTTTAAAATTCCTGCTTGTTTACCTCATCTCCTTTTTCGACACTACTGCTTTTCTCCTTTGTTTGTTGTAATCCATAGCACTGGGGAATTAGTTAGAATCTCCTCCGCATTTGCAAAGACAGGGGTGGTGGTGAGGAATCAGAAAACTGCTCCTTAAGGAAACATTGCCTAATTCTTAGCAGATGGTCTTGTGAGTATGAAATCTGTAATGAATTGCATATAATAATAAAGAATAAAGAAACCATTAGAGAGCATTCCACCGAAGCAGCCGTTGTTGGTGCCATCTTGGCTATCTGAACTATATTGCTTCTGAACTTTCTATCCTTTGTCACTAAATGGTTCAGTTTCACTGATTAGCACATTGAGTCCATAATTCTCCTTCTACTTATTCCCTATTGTCAACACCAAGCTATTTTCAAATACAACTCCCATTATCACAGACCATTCACTATACTGAGTGAGTTTATGAAAATTGTAATTATCTGGAGAGTACTAGAATTCCTACTTCCCACTTTAGTCACAGGAGAGAGTCTTGTATAGGTTCAGATTTCTTGGTAAGATCACTGTGTTCCATTTATGAGGGAAATTACTCTTCTGAGATGTGTTGTCTTACATTCAGTTCAAAGATATACGTGATTCCAAATTTTCTCACTGTTTTCTGTTTTGTTCTTTGCTATTTATGTTTCAGAGAATATATTTTATCTGCAGATGCAGGCCAACTTCCTAAGAACCAAATCAAAACTTGCTTTAAAACAAAGATTCCAAATCCATTGCCAAGGAATTTAGCCAAATTGCTTACTCATCAGGTAAACTGAAATTCAGGGATCTTGATCTATGGATATGTGTGAGAATGAAGAGGAAGACAAGTTTAGGTATTAAACATTTAGATGCAGGAAACATTTGTCCAGTTTTCAAATTTTACTTCAGGATTTCTAGATGAAAGAGTAACATTAACAAAATTGCCAAAGGGCAATTTCAAAAGTCAATCAATTTTTTTAAAAGTTACCCTAAAGATTTCATTCTATGTAAATCTATAGCATATACATAAATAAATTCTTCCTGCAATTTTTTTGAGAAAGTATCTTAATTGACTAAGTTCAACCTTTTCCAATCTGGTGCTTTTTCAGAGGTATTTGCCTTTAATTCTCATCATTTCATAGCATAGCACTTTGTTTGAAAATGATGGATACTGTAATCTAATCTAATATTTGGGGGGGGGGGGTGGCATTTTGTAAAAGATAGCCTAGACTGTATTCTTAACAGTTTAATAATAGTGAGTGAATGTTTAAATATTCAATAACTATGTGACATATTAATTAAATCTTCAATGTATCCACAGAAGTTCTGCAGCAAAGGATAGTTGCCCTTTGCAACCAAATATTGCAAAGCCATGAGGCTTACTTCATCACTTTGTAGCTTGCTGTAGATGCCCCAGCACAGAGGCTACAACCAAACATCACATCCTACTCATGACCTTCTTATAACGACATTTTTTTCTTGAGACAGAAAGCTATTATTGATAGATTTTATTCAAGCAATTTTTTTTTGCTTCATGAAACATGCTACATTATCCATACTGTTCTGAATGTCACAACTTCGCTTCATAAATATAAAACCGAAAGTACAATCAAATGCGGTATTTTTCAACCTTGGTAACTTTTCAACCATGGAATTTCAACTCCACAAATTCCCCAACCAATAAAGTTGTGAAGGTTGAAAAACGCTGATCAAATCTCATCAATTTAGTTGCTATATGAATTTGTTTTTGTTCATCTGAACTACTATTCTTTCAATAATTTCAATAAGCAGAGTTGTAAAATAATTTCTTTCAGTTGTCAGCACAAACCACAAACCAGAGAGACATGTTGGTGATTTGCCATGGAGAAAGGGTAGACCAGGTGTTTGGGAAATCTTGGATACAGCAGTGTTTTGGACCAGATGGTAAGTAAAGGTTTAGAGATCTGATATTGCAAGTGTGATATAAAGCAGTGGATTATGTGAACAGAAATGAACAAAACAACAATGACTCATCTATTTTGTATTTGAACTTTTTGAACTTCCTATCAGTTCCCAAATGTACCGGGGATTTAAAACAGTTTTCATGTAAATTTATAAAACATCCATTCACCAGGAGATTTTGATGATAGTTTACATTTGGAGAAAGGATTGGGATTATAAATGTCAGACGGTGCTCCATTCAAAATCCAAGAAAGAAATACTTAGACTCCATTAATTAGAGAAAAGATATATTTTACTGGAAGTCAAGTGGTAGCAACAAAAGAATTCTGAATCTGAGAAAATGAGTGCGTAAATCACATATACAAAGTGATGGCAACGTTCCCACCCCCAATAGTTCAATTGGCTCATCCAATTAAAAGTTGTGTATAGCATCATGTGGGCATCTCCAGGTGGTGATGAGGCCTCTGTCCATTGACCTTGACATATTTTGATAAAGAGTTGCGGCTGCGCATAGCATAGGATAGAAGCCTAAGCAAGAACCTTCCCCCCCCCCAACTTAAACAGTTTTGTTTTGTAACACCTCCAGCTCGCTTCCCATAGCCATGTCCCCCCTCCTCCCCCCGTTACTTATGACAGCCGAAAGATGCAAAGTAAAAGAAGAAAATCTTGAAGGCTGACATTCGGCCCTCCTGCAACAGAGGCGTTAGTCCTATAAAAGATAAAAATAGAAGATAACAGAAAATATACATGTAACAATATAATACTATATTTTAGGGTTTATCAGGATATTTAGTACGAAATGCCTTGATAAGCTTAGGAGCTCTAACATCCTTCTCATTCACCCATTCGGACTGAGGAGGAAAACGTTTCCAAACAACCAAATATTGGAGTCGACCCCTTTGTTTTCGAGAATCCACAATTTCTTTAACTTCAAAATGTTGTTCACCTTCAATTAGCAATGGCACAGCGGGGTCAACTTGAGTCAGCCTCAAGTCGGAGGTATGTTCAGGTTTTAATAAACTAACATAAACTAACATAGGGTGGATCTGTCAGAGGGTTTTAGGTAATTTCAGTTGGACTGCCACAGGGTTCACAATTGGTTCAATTGGGAAAGGTCCAACATACTTAGGTCCAAGCTTTTTTGACCTTTGTGTGGTCTGCAAATATCTGGTGGATAAAAAGACCTTGTCACCAACTTGATATGGTTTTTGTGGAGTTCTCTTTTTATCTGCAATTTTTTTATGGGCTTGATGAGCATCATCTAATGCTTTACGGGTAACCGGCCAGGTAAGCTGGAGCAGTGTTATCCATTCATATAATGACTGAATGTTAGGTTTCTCCTGTGGAAGCTCAGGTATAGGTACAAAGTCTTGTCCCAAAGCCACTTTAAAAGGAGTAAACCATAGTACTACTATGTACCGAATTGTTATATGTCACCTCAGCGAATGGCAGTAGGTCCACCCAATCATCTTGCTGATAATTTATATAACATCTAAGATACTGTTCCAATACCAAGTTAGTTCTCTCACAAGCCCCATTGGTTTGTGGGTGGTGTGTAGAGCTTAAGCCCTGGGCAGAGCCTGATAACTTCAGGAACTCCTTCCAAAAGTTTAAGGTAAACTGGACACCCCTGTCTGAGATTATGCGTTCAGGAACCCCATGTAACCTGTACATATGTAAAATAAACAGTTTAGCCAATGTTTTTGCAGATGGGATTCTTGCACAAGATATGAAATGTACCTGTTTGGAAAACAAATCTGTTTCTATCCACATAACTGTCTTTCCCCCACTTTCAGGTAATTCCACTATAAAATCCATAGAGATTTCCTTCCATGGAGCAGTTGGTCTAGCCACATTTTGTAGTAAGCCTGCTGGTTTACCAGGAGGTCGTTTGGCTGAGGCACAGATAGGACAGCTAGTCACATAGGTCTCAATGTCCTTTTTCAAGGTAGGCCACCAAAATTGCCTTTTAACCAAGTGTAAGGTCTTCACGAATCCAAAATGTCCAGCAGCTTTAGAGTCATGAGCTTGCTGTAATATTTGGTTTCTCAGCTTTGCTGGCACATATAATTTGGCCCCCACCCATGCCAATCCATCCCTAACCATACAGTTATTTGAGTGAGCAAGGAACCAATCATCAAGTTTTAGAGCTTCATTTAATTGTGCAGTTAAATCATTTTTTTTATATATAAATTTTTTTTTAATAACAAGATAAACATAAGCATACATAACAAGATAAACATAAACATACCACAAAAAACATAAAAATATCCTTCTTCATGAATTTACATACAGTGCATCGATTGGTTTACCACTTTTTTTTTGTGCATCCATTTCCTAGTCACTAGTATAATTATATTACATAATAGCTCATATTATCAATCAATAATTGTATAACCTAATATCATCACTAAAAATGCAGTTAAATCATTTGATAAATCAACCTCCTTCTTTTTCTGGGCTCTGGTAACTACTGGAACCGCCAACTGTTTGGTTGGGACAATAGGCTGTACCACTTCTTGGCAAGCACTATTAGATTGAGGTAATCTAGATAAAGCATCCGCCATGAAGTTCTTCCACCCTGGAATGTACTTCAATGAAAAATTAAAGCGTTTAAAGTACTGCACCCAGCAAACATGCTTGGGAGGCAGCTTCCGAGGCATTTTCAAAGCCTCCAAATTTTTATGATCCGTCCACACCTCAAATGGGTGTTTTTCACCTTCTAGGAAATGCCTCCAGGTTAACAGAGCCCAGAGAACTGCAAAAGCTTCTTTTTCCCATATGGCCCATCTTCTTTCGGTTTTAGTTAGTTTATGGGAAGTATATGCACATGGTTGCAGAGTCCCCATCTCATTTGCTTTTAGTAACACCACCCTGACTGCTACATCACTCGCATCGGCTTGGATTACAAAAGGAGCGTCCATATCCGGGTGTTTGAGGACTGGTTCAGCAGCAAACAGTCATTTCAGCTTCTCAAAAGAAGCTTGGCACTCCATGGACCACTCCAGTGGTTTACTAGGCTTCGGTTTCACCTCCCCTTTGTTTTTTAGGAGATTTGTGATAGGCATTGCAATCTTCGCAAAAGCAGGGATAAATTGACAGTAAAAATTAGCAAATCCCAAGAAACTTTGAAGTTGTTTCCTGGTGCTGGGAGGGGCCCATTCCAAAACAGCACGAACCTTCCCCGGATCCATTTCTATGCCATCATGTGATATGCAACAGCCTAAATAATCAATTTTTTCCTGGTGGAATTCACACTTGGACAACTTTGCATACAGTTCAGCAGATCAAAGTTTTTCCAGAACTGACCGCACTAGTTTCACATGTTCAAAACGAGTCTCCGTGTAGATAAGAATATCATCAAGATAAACCAAAACCCCTTTGTATAAATGTTCATGCAACATCTGGTTTATCATTTGCATTATTTCTGCAGGGGCCCCCTGTAGGCCAAACGGAAGAACGTTGTATTGGAAACATTTTCCTCCTTCAAAAATTCTGAAGAAAAACTAAGCAATAATCTTACCAGGCAGAGCAGCATGTTAAGATCAGCTGGATAATTAACAAAATTAAATAAAAATAAGATTAATGTCATCTTGTTTCAGGAAAATATTATCGACGAGACCTCAATTTCCCCTCCAGTTTACCAAATCAAGATGGTTATATTAAACGCTATAAATATGATCCTCCTTTGTCGTGCTGTGGCACATTTCAATCTAGACTGACTGGTAAGCTTTTTAGTATATTAATCAGCAGCTGAGGAAGAAAAATGAGGAGTTTTAAAATCTCAGAAATTATTATTTGGCTTTTCTTGATATAACACCCATACAAATGTACATACAAATTTATTTTTTAAATTCGTATGTCATAATTGTAAGCCTCTTTAAACTGGATGCACCTGACATTAAATCTTAGAGAAAAGTCTTGGTCATAAAAGTCAGTATATTTTGGGGAAATGTATTTTAATTCTACATTTAGTTACCTATGGAAGAATAATGCCTGAACAGCATTAGGACATCCTTAGAAACAATGTAAAGGAATCATGATTTTCGATCATACTCATATTGCATAGACTATGAATTATTACTCATTTTTTACATTTTACATTTTTAATGATCTACTTATTAAAACCTAATAGCTTCTTTTCATTTTGAAATGGGTTGTGGGTGGGTGCTTGTATATAAGAGTGTTTGTATATAAGAAGAGGATGGAATCCACTAAGGGACCACATTAAACCTGTACAGAACTTGATTAAATGTTTGCAGTTTGATTGTTTGAAACAATTCCAACTGATATTCTTGAAAATGTATTAATTTGCACCCATCCCCTTTTTGTGTGAAAAAAGAAAAGAAAAATTAATATTTTCTACTACTAGGAGAAGCCTTGTTAGAAAAAGAAGTGATTGTTGGCTGTGTATACTCTTCTCCAGCATTACACTGTATTCAAACTGCTTATCATATATTAGAAGGTAAGGCTTTTCAATATAAGCAGTTGTTTTATTGAATAGTCCAGGTTTGCTGCTCTACCAATTTTCATTCCTGTTACTACAAGATCATTTCCTTTTTTCCTACCTAGCATAATTTATGTACCCTCATCCCAGCCATCTCCAATGATACATTAATGTTGGTATGCAAAGGATTGGAATTCAAGGAAGTTATTCCTCTGGTTTGGACAAGAAATTCACATTACTCTTCCACTAATATGGCTGCCAATAAAAGCAGCTTATAAAAAAGCATTCTTGATACATCTGTTAAACATTTCTCCTCCTAATCATTGTAATTGAAGCTCTGCCTTTAAACTATGCTTTCCCCTTCCCCCTTCCCCTTTTTTCTTTTATAGGGGAAGGGGACAGAAGTATATCCTTTTTAACTAATTATTTCTAATTCTCTCTGCCCTTCTGAGTAAATGGGAACTTTCAAAACCATCTTGCTTTATCTTCGGTTGCTTCAGAGAAGATCCATTTTAGATCAAGTCTACACCTTTTAAGTATCATACTCATCTATGATTTTCTTTCCTTCTTAGATTTAATGTTTACTTTGTTTTTAATTTGAATTTATAAGCTAAATAAACTAGATATTTATTGAATGAAGGAATCAGATCTGAAGAATCAGATCATTTTATTTTTATGTTTTCCAATTACAGGGCTTCGGATAGAACAGAAAGCTAAAATTCGGATAGAACCTGGACTGTTTGAATGGACTAAATGGGAGGCAAGCACAACTGTTCCATCTTTTATGTCAGAAGAAGAACTGAATGAGCTTGGTTACAGCATAGATACCACATACAAGTAGGTGTTGCTGTTCAGAATATGTTTCTCATATGCTGACTATGTCAGTGTAATGGGGAGTAACTAAAGGGAAATTACCCACCCAAAGTTTTGGAAGTCTTGTCAAATAAAACTAATCAGGGTGGGGTCACTTGTGGTGTGTTACAAATTCAGATAGCTAAAACTTACATTTAACTTTAAATGCAATCTCTTGGCTTATCCTCACCACCCTCTAGCACAATAATGCCCTTCTGATCTTCTAATCAGCTGCTACTCGTGGTCAATAACTGGAAGACGCCTTAGTGGATTTTCCTGGATTTATGCCCTGACCAGTCAGAGTTACAACATCGATTAGAAGCTGAATCCAGTCTAGTTTTGCTGATTGCGTGTTTAAGTACAGAAACTAATGACATAATTATCCCTAGTTTCTATGCAACTGAGGACTAGGGGTAAACTGTTAAACAAGAAGGCGGTTGGCCTTATATCTTATGTACATATTTCTTCAATGCACTGCACTGGTAATAGCTAGAAAAAGATGTCATGTGAAAAATGCATTCAATCTGAACTTTCAAAATCTTAGATTCTGGAGCTTATATACACTACTCCTATGCACGCAGTTTTTATTCTAATAGCCAATGCAATGCCTTCCTGATGAAGCAGCAATGCCAATGATTTCTGTGAGCAGGCAATTGCTTTATGCAAGGGAATGAATGGCATTATTCATAAATCAAAGTTCAGTTTGAAAATAGCATGTGCCAATAATTCTCACTGGGGCATACAAAGCTATTATGCTATTTTAGGTAGCCTCTGTGAGGATTTTTTTAAAAACCAATTAAGAAGCAACTTTGGGAGTAAAACCAAGAGCCACACTGAACAATGCAACAAGATTTTTTAAGTTAAAAAGCACACAACTTAGATTCTATTTTTAAGGCACTTTTCAGACAAATAATAACTCATTATCATATATGTTGATATGGACTTAGTCCAGCCAGAAATGATTTGCTTTCTACAACTAGCCATACTGTTTCCTTATTTTCCACAGCAACTTAGTTCTGTGGTTCAGTACAGTTTTTGCAAACATTTGCAAACCCACAAAGAGAACAGGAAGTAATGTTAGCTGTTGACTGATTGCAGCAAAGTACACTTCAGAGTTTGAAATATCTCTTATATCGACGCTGAAATTATAAAAATTGCTTAAGTGACAGAAGTGAATTGAGGTTTTGTTGGTTTAAACACGTATTGCAAAGGGAAAGACAACTTCAGCAATGAATTATGTTCCTCTGCAAGGTTGTTAGCAGCAGCATTTTGCTTTTATTTAGTCAAAATGATACTGGCATTTTAAACAATGATACCACCTGAAATGTTTTCTGAAATAATATTTATTGTATCTTCTGAAACTATATAAGGAGTGTGAAATAAACAGGATATAGTTGAAAATGCTGTTACCTTCTCTTGACATTTGTCATTAGCATTGAAAATTCAGTGCCAAATTTACATATGACATTAAAATTATATTTGTACTTCCTTTGTAGTTTTTTTAATGTACCAATTGGATATTTCTTTCCAAAGCATATGCACATTTCAGTGAATAAATATTCCTCATGGTTGCAACTAATAATGGAAGGTTTCACATTGTTTTTTTAAATATCTACATATTAAATCACATAGCAAACACATATCCACCATACCCCAAACAAATCTATAAATATATGATCTTTAAGTATTAAAATAATGTTGGGTAGAGCAAAACTGTGTGTTAGTTGTTTACATGCTGGTTGTGCTTTTGTGCAATAACTAGTTGGCAAGGGAGATCAAGGAGCGGAATTGATTTTCTTGTTCTTCATCAGAGGAACATAGAGATGGAGGAAAGTGCTTTTGGCTGCTTGTTGCTCTGGAGATAGGGTGAAGAAGCTAAAGGCAACAGTGTTCACCTCCTAGCTTAACAAGGAAGATGGAGAATTCTTGGATTAGACAGGAAGCACTTCTATATAGACAAGAACACCAAGACACCTACAGGAAGACAGAGGACGTGAAAGAAATTGAGGAATACGACAGAAACCTTCAAAGCTGTCAAGAAGTGCTCTTACACCTTGGAGGTTCAGAATAAGGACCTCCCTGCTAATGATGTTTATGGATGCATGGATGAAGAACAGCTGCCACAGACCTCAGTGAGTGAGAAATATAAACTTCAAAAAGGGAAGGATTCCTGTCCTAAACCCAAAACAGGGAGTAATGGATGGCAATAATCAGAGACTCCCTGCTCAGAAGGGTTGAAGCCACAATATCTTGGCTAGATAATCCATCACAAGGAAATTGATGCCTTCCTGGAGCAGACAATTTGGACTGTACCAAAAAGATTCCCAAACCTCATCAAATATTCATTTTTACTGATCCATGTGGAAACAAATACAAGGTATTTGAAGATATTACAAGGGATTATGAAGCTCTGGGCAGAAGAGTGAAAGGTGATACAATTGCTTTTTTTTTCCTCCTTTCTATCCAAAGACATGATCAAGCAGGAGATAAAATATTAGAACTGAACAAATGGATTGTCAGAAGATGCAACTAGAATGGTTTAGGTCCTTTCATCCTAGAATACATTTCTGACATGGCAGTTGCTGCAAGAGGTGAGATACAAAAGAGATGGACTACACCTCACGTGAAGAGGAAAAACGTGTTTGGAAGGTGATTTGCAAAACAATCCAGAGGATTTTAAACTGAATTCTTGGGGTTGGGATAAGAAAGTTCTGGAAAAAGTGTGACATCATATACTGGAACTGGGAGGCATATGCAAAGGGTGGCACCCAATAATGAGTATGTAAAGAATAATAAGAAACAGGTCAAATTATATCAGGAATAACTGGGAGTTTTAATGCAGCAAGGTACACATGATTTAGCAGGTATTGTTGAAATGTTATAGGATCAAGCCCATAAATGAAAAGTAAGGAATGAAGTGTATAACTAGATTGGATAAAAGGAATTATATATGAAGGAAGTGCACATATTTTTTGAGATTCAGGGTTATGAGCACAAAAGGTCTAGTTGGAGCATTTGAGTTAGAATATAAGGAAAGAAGAAATAAAGGCATATTTGTAGGGTATAAACAATCCAGCCAAAAGACCTAGAGAATATCCTTCTGAACCAGATTATAGAACTTTCAAGTAAGAAAAAAACATAGTAATAATGAGAGACTTCAACTACATTTAAATTAACATTACAAGCATCTCCAAGAAAATCAGGTAGGCCAAAACTGGAAGATCCCAGCAATTCTTCAGTGCTCTTCTTACCTTATTTTCCAAAAGGCTAAAGGAGATTCATCAGTAGCAGCTCTCACTGATCTGCTCCTAACCAATGGGGAAGTGCTATTTGAAGAGGTTATAGCAACGAGAACTTGGGGAGGAAATGACCACATCATTATGAAGTTCAATATATTTCAAAAAAGAAAAAGAAATTGGATCATAATTTTCCATGCATCTTAGATTTCAGGAGAGCCAATCCAATTTCAAAAGCTGGAGTTTATGCCAGTGCAGCAATCCAATCATCCAGTGGATGAGAATCCTTCATTCATAGACATACAGGAATTCATTTGTTGCTTCCTTTATGGAAGCCCACTTGTATGAGATTTCCATATGTACTGTACATCAAGAAGGACACAAAATGTAAATGTGAAGCTCAGCATCAGTCACACACAACCCTTAAAAGACACAGATACAGCACCAGAGTCCTTCCAAATTGGCAATCTTTAACATGCTGTAATAAAAAAGATAAGAGAATATTAACTGTATTTAAAATAAATGTAGCTGAATGTTAATTAAATGCTATATAAATTAAATTACACCAAAACTATATATTTTTTTCCTGACCCCTGGCACTTCTTTGTTCTTCTGGTTGAAGCAAGGTCCTAAGGTAAAAATTAAGTTTGGCCACTAGGATGACTTTACAAGCCATAATGAGAGCTCAGCAACAATATTCAAATGATCCAAATGTAATAGTTGCTACAAGCAAAAAACATGCATTGTTTTATGGGTGGGGTGCAAAGATTTAAGTCTTGCCCCCTAACCTAAAATGGATGAGTGATGATCCAAAATATTTCAAAACCACATTGTATAAGAGAATAGCATGGGGATTCAGAGGGAGAATTTATAAAAAGTATTTCCCCCACAGTGAAAGTATCCTGGTATTTAACACCTACTAAAGACACATTGCTCCCAGATGACTTAGTTTTTATATTAGAAGACTCATTAGAAACTGGACCAAGGTTAATTAAAAAGATAGAAAAGTATGGGGAAGTTGCTGGACTGAAAATAAATAAAGACAAGACAAAGATCTTAGTTAAAAATCTCACAGATACACAAAAAAGAGTGTTGATGGAAAGAATTGATATGCAGATAGTCAAAAAAGTGAAGTATTTAGGATTATAGTAAACAACAAAATGTGCAACAATTAAAGAGAATAATTATATGAAACTGATACAGCAAATTAAATTAGATATGGAGAAATGGAAAGATTGCAATTGTCATTAATAGGAAGAATAGCTACTATTAAAATGAATATTTTACAAATGTTATTATATTTATTCCAAACAATTCCAATAATAGTGTGGGGGGGAAATATTTTGAGCAATTAAGATAATATTAAGATATATTTGGCTAGGGAAAAAAGCAAGAATAGGTTTGAAAATGTTGCAAGACTCTAAAAAAAGAGGGGCTTTGGGCTGCCAGATTGGGAATTGTATTACCAAGCCTCGATATTAACTTGGCTTAATGGATTAATTTGAGGCATAAAAGATTATTAACTTTAGAGGGGCATGACCTTCAACTAGGTTATCATGCCTTCCTATGGTACAGGAAGAATAAGATACATAGTTATTTTCAAAGACTTTACGTTAGAAATGCACTGCTATCAGTATGGCTTAAAATTAAAGAACACTATTTGAAAACACCAGTCTGGCTTTCCACAATGAAAGCATTGATACATCCAAATGTTATTAATATGGAAAAAATTGTAAGATATAAAGATATTTTGAATGAAAGGGGGGAATTAAAAACCAAGCAGGAAGTTAGTAGTCAAGGGATAGACATTGCATGGTGGCTACAAATGCAGATGCAATCTCAATACAAGAAAGATGCTAAAATGTGTGGTTTTAACAGAATTGGACCAGATATTAACTGGAACGGATGAAAAATTGATAAATATATTGTTATTTACTGGGTATTAAACTTGAAAGTGAGCAGGTAAAGGATACAATGATTGGGCTAAAATTTTGGATATGCAATAGAACTAGACAAATGGCAAAAACTGTGGTATAGAAATGTAAAACTGACTATGTCAACTGCATATAAAGAAAATTTGTATAAAATGTTTTATAGATAGCACTTTGCGCCAACAAGATTGGTGAAAATGAATAAAGATAGATCCACTAAATGTTGGAAATGTAATCAAACACCTCGTTCATATTACCATATGTTGTGGACATATCCACAAGCTAAAAAATATTGGACGAAAAGACATACCTGGTTGGAAAAAATGATAAAGCAGCATATAAACATGAAACCAGAAATATTCTTATTGGGCATTCTACCAGAAGAATATGATAAAGAGACGATATACTTGATTTTACATGTACTAACCACAGCTAGAATAGTATACGCTCAACAATGGAAGTTTGATGAGATCCCGACTGATGAGAATGTAATTAAGAAAATACTAGAATGTGCAGAAATGGATAGACTAATGCTTACTATTAAGGATAAAGAAGAAACTAAATACTTTTCGACATGGGACTCATTTTATCGATGGCTAGACAATAAAAACAGTAGTTAGAAAGAAAGGGACATAAAAAGGATAAATGTTAAAATGGAAATTTGTTAAAATGGACAAACAAAATATTATTGTTACCACAGTATTAATGTTATTGTGATAAATGCCATTGTAAACATATTGATTATGATCGCCTAAAAACAATTGTACCCAGACAACACACTGTTTGATTGAAATTGAATTTTTATATATTATATTAATAAAATGAATAAAACTTTTTTAAAAATTATAAAAAATATTCTAAGCGTATAGTGAGGCAAACAACTGAAATGGCAAACAGTTGTGCTGCTAATTTTCAGAAGCAAATCCTATAGGATCTCAGTAGGACAATCAGTTTCTCTCTCTCTTTCTATCAGCAGCTCTTTAAAAAACTGTTTACTGGCCAAGGACTCCAATTATCCATTCCTGCTATAAATCAAATTTTAACCAAGTGGATTGTTTTGTTAACAGATGTCACTTTCCTTCTTCTTCTTTGATGCCGTCTGAAAGCTATGAGGACTATATTAACAGATGCTCTTCAAGTATAAAACAGATCACTGATACTTGTTCATCAGAAGGTAAACCTTTATTATTCTTCAGTCAGTGATTAAAATGCAAACAAACCTTTGCTGTAGAAAATTCTCCTCTATTGGGGTAGGCAACTTTCTCTGACCTCCTGTGCCTAAAATTTGGGCACCACTAAAATTTGTACATCAACGATAGCAGGGTGTTTTCCTTCTAGTTTTTGTCAGGAAACAGAAGAAAATGAAAGAAATGCTGGACATATCTAGAACTATGAGGAAAGAAAACAAGAAAGAAACAAGAAAGAAAGGAGTTAAAATCCTCCAAGTTTTCACAAGCCCCATGAACTCATTGCCTGTGGAGAGGGTGCCTGGAGCATTTTTAAAGTCTATAATAAGATAACATTCAAAGATAGCCCAGGCAGACTGGATTCACCCTGAATCACTAAAGTATAAGAAAGGGATGAGATGCAACACAATCAGATTTGCAAGATTCTGCTTTCACAGCCAATCTGAATAAAAGTAGTTTAGCCTTCCTCGAGTTGATTCCCTAGTCCAGTCTGCTGAGTGGGGCTGATACTGCACTATTTAAACCTCCAGACTTTGAAAAGTAAATATGACCCACAGTTGCTAAAAAGGTATAAATGGATTAGAATTTGGGATTTCAAAAATGCCTAGCCAGGACACCCAATATTTTTCTACACCACAGATTGGAGAAAACAGGTCTAGAAGAGTTCATATTCAATACCTTAATATGACACCTCAAGAAATCCCATTTCTGTCTGCAGGCACCATTCTGATTATTGGTCATTGCTCATCTCTGGATTCCCTCACTCGGCCGCTACTGGGTCTGCCTACCAGGGAAAGCAGTGAACTCGCTAAATTTGTTCAAAGGGTAAGACATTGTACACTGCCATTATAACTGTCATATTTAGTTTTGCCTTTTCTTAGTTCTTCATAATTTAACATTGTCAGTCAATCTTTTTATATCTATTATTCAAACTTCACCAACTAGGCAACATTTAAAGGTTTTGAATTATTAGAGTTTGCATCATTCCTAGTCTAGATACCTATGGAGTCTTGAGGTTCATATTTATTTCTATCTCAACTTTATTATTTTTACAAATAACTCAAGGGGGGAATATATCCAACACACCTTCTTTCTTTTATTTTCTCCACCACAACATCCCTGTCAGATGGGTTGGGCTGAGAGAGAATGACTAGCTCAAGGTCACCCAGATGGCTTTTATGGCTAAGGCTGGACTTGAATTCATGATCTCCTGCTTTCTAGCCTGGTGCCTTAACCAGGGCCAAGAGAACTTCGATGTTTATTTTTCAAAATATGAACAACTGCTTTGCATTAGAGCAGGGTGTCAAACTCATGTTGTCACAGCAGACTTGTTCCCCCTTCACTAAACCTAGTGTGGGCATGGCCAGCACATGATGCATCCAGCCCATGAGCCGGGAGTTTGACAGCCCTGCGCTAGATTGAGGTACCTAACCATCCTGCAAGAAATTTCAAAGATTTCAGGGAGAGCTTTTCTTATGATTTCTTATCTTACCTTTTAGGAAATACCAGGCATTACCCTTGGCAATTTCTGAAGTAAAGCAAAGTCCCTTTTTCTTAAAGGGATAGAAACAACATAAGCTGGATAGCAGTATCTTTAATACAGTACTACGCATGAAAATAAACCAGGGAGACCAGTGTAAGGTCTGAACTGCCTTATATTGCTGACATAGGTTCCTGATTCATGTTTTTCAAATGTATTTACTTGTTTTTATCCTTCATTTTTTATAAATAACTCAACATAGCAAAACATACCTAATATTTCTTCCTCTTCCTATTTTCCCACAACAACAGTCCTGTAAGGTGAGTTGTGCTGAGAGAGAGTAATTAGATCAAAGTCATTCAAATGGTGCTTTTTCACATTGATGATCCATATTTAGACCTCAGAGGATTCTGGATTTCTTGTTTTCAATCTTCTTAACTATTGGGCAAGAAACAAGGTTATAGTTTCTCTCTTCCTTCTAGGGATCCTTAAAAAGTCTCAAGTGCCTAATCCTTAACTCAAATGGAAAGATAATGAAAACTACTTGATAGTATTATCATGTTGCCATATATAGAGCTTCTTTTTGCTCATCTTCAAATTATTGTATCCCTTCTCATGCACATCTTGAATTTTCTATTTTATTAGGTACCATCTCTGGCCATGTGTTCCTACAGAGAGACAAAAGAGGAGAAAAGATGGCAGATGGTTAATCCACCAATTGAAATGTTAACTCATGGAGCCAATATTGCATTTAACTGGAAACACATCATTTTGGACAATTAAACAATAATTGAATTTATATCTGGAGACTCATAGCCAAAAAGACTGCTTTCTTGGGCTAACAGCCAAATCTGTTCTGAACTCAGGAACTGACTTTAATAGAAAGAAAGGCCTCACTAAGATTTTTGTTTGGAACATCAAGTTCTAATGTTGACAAGTTCCAGGTTGACAAGATTTTTCCCCTTCATTTTAAAATAATTCCTTGACAAGGACAAAGTCTACTTTTTAACTATATTTGAACTTTAAATTAAAGTTTAGAATGTACATTTTAACTATAATTAATCTAAAATAAAGATGTCTGGAATTAATGAAGAATGATGCTTATGTCATTTTTTAATTGGCTATGCTTTAGTTTCCACTAGATCATTTTAGTAATGATAAGATGCTAGAATTGTTTTGTATTTTGCAGTACAATTGAACAATGACTGTTCACTGTTTTGCTGTTCTAAAATTCATGATGCTGATAAAAATTAAGCTGATATATAATATTTGCTGGAGATTTCCTGATATGATAGGAATTCATATGACACCTAAAATAATTTAATTTACATACCATTACATACCATAACTAAAAAAAAAAGAAAATCTCTATATACAGTCTTATAATCAAAAGTAGAATAGAATAGAAGTAGAATAGAATAGAATAGAATAGAATAGAATAGAATAGAATAGAATAGAATCAGAGCTGGAAGGGACCTTAGAGGACTTCTAGTCCAACCCCCTGCTGAGGCAGGAAACCCTATACCGGGGTAGGGTTGGCTCTTCTATCACTTATGGATTTCAACTCCCAGAATTCCTGAGTGAGCCATAAAAGTTTCCCCATCCCTGGCCTACTGGTTTTTCAGTTGTGGGGGAAACCAATTTTTGACTTGAATGGGACTGTTTAATCTACAAATGTAGGACATATTCTTTATATATCCTACCTTTGTATATTAAACATATTCTTTATATGTCCTACCTTTGTATATTAAACATATTCTTTATATGTCCTACACTTGTATATTAAACATATTCTTTATATGTCCTACATTTGTATATTAAACAGTCCCATTCAAGTAAAAAATTGATTTCCCCCACAACTGAAAAACCAGCAGGCCAGGGATGGGGAACCTTTTATGGCTCACTTAGGAATTCTGGGAGTTGAAGTCCATAAGTGATAGAAGAGCCAAGTTTCCCTACCTCTGCCCTATACCATTTCAGACAAATGGTTGTCCAATCTCTTCTTAAAAACTTCCAGTGTTGGAGCATTCACAACATTGATTCTGTCAGGAAATTTCTTCTTAGTTCTAGGTTGCTTTCTTCATTGATTAGTTTCCATCCATTGCTCAGTGCAGAAAAGGAATAATTGAAAATTCAGGCAGTATAGTATTTGTGAAAGTTAAGTCATAGGTATTATACAGTCCATCTGGATTGAAACCCTGAAGGGAGAGCCACATGGAGTTGGACTTTCTGAAAAGCCTAAAAGAAGAGGGATAGCGCCCTCTGGTGGAATGATTGCTGTAGGCGACAACTGACAGAAAAATGAGTGGAAATGCACTGTACAGGACATGCTTTTGATGAATGTACACAACTCTCTTGTCTATTATTTATACTGTTCAGACAAGGTTTTGTATCTTGACACATTTGAAACTGTTTTCTGGGCATAACCTTGGCAGCAGCAGTATTCTCAAATCTCTATCTAAAATGTTACTCATTCATTTTCTTAAAATACCAACAACGTACATAGTAAACAATTGTTCTTCTTTTGTACTAGAATAATTGTTCTTCTTTTGTGTGGATTTATCAATTAATTTTCTGAAATAATTTGTAAAAAAGCAAATTGTAGCAAGTTGGATTTTGGCCACAACAGTTGCATTGTGAAAGAAAAAATAAAGACTCAGATTGGCCCAAATCTCCGTTGCAAAGAGAGAAAACTGTTCAGTGAGCTTCCACCCACCTTACGACCAGTCTTACCACAGTTTAAGTGAGTAGATGCAGCTCTTAAGTGAGTCACACAGTCACTAAGTGAAACTGGCTTCCCCGAATTTTCCTTGCAAAGTGAGACAGCTGTTCAGTGAGTTTTCACCCACTTTACAACGGAGATTTGGGGATGCCAGATTTACTTAGCGACTGTGTTACTCACTTAAGAGCTGCAACTACTCACTTAACAACAGTGGCAAGACCGGTCATAAAGTGGGTGAAAGCTCTTGCTTAACAACCAAAATTTTGGGCTCAGTTGTCATAAATCGAGGACTATCTCTGCCTTCCTCTGCATGGCAGCCTTGCCTAGTAAACTCCTTCTCTTTTCTGGAAATTTCTCCTCTGTGTTAGAGATACCAAAATAACCCAGATGACATAAGGTCTTCTGCTGGAACAGGGGGTTGGACTATGACCTCTGAGGTCCCTTCCAGCCCTGGATTGCTGTGCTGTTTCAAAGTATCTTCTGAAGCTGCAAGGTGTTTGTGGTCCTTCCTTCCTCTCCTTTTTCCCTCCCTCCCGCCATCCATTCATATCTCGTTCACTTTCCCTTCCCTTCCCTCCCTTTCTCTTTCTTTCTTTCCTTCCTTCCTTCTTTTCTTTCTCTCCCCTTCCCACCTTGGATGAAGCCAGTGTGTCTATCCACCCTTGCTCTTCCTTACCCTTACCTACTTACCCCCTCCCCTTCCTTCTCCTAAAAAGCTTTTGGCTTTCCTAAAGCCATTGGGCTGCAGCCCCTCCCCCAAGCACCACCACCACTGCACCGTGGCTTGTGGCTGCTGGCATTGGCAGCTAGCTGATTGATTGGTGGCTAACTGTCCTGGGTGATGAAAAACCCAGGACGTACCATGCTTCAGCAAATCGGCCAAGCTGAAACATGTGGGACGGAGGGGCCTGGCCCAGGGCGAATGGGTGGGGGGGTGTCAGCCGAGGAGAAAAGTCAGAGGAGAATCACCTGAGGAGGAACACTGGTGGAGAAAGGGGTGCAGCGAAGGGTAGGAGACGAAAAGTCCTAGACTCAGAGGAGGAGAGTGACACCAATTTACTGATACTCTTGAACCTTTGAGACAACTCTTTGAAGAAGGGACAAAACTAGGGGAACACACATATTATTTTCCTTAATTTGTCCTATGTTAAATTTGTAAGAGCAGTAGCAGTTGTCAGCCTTGATAATAAGGTAAATAGAGTATGACCATCATAACAATGCAATTTATATACATTTCTTCTCCTTGGATGATTGGAGGAATATGTATAAAAGAAGGACTGTAAAGAAACACTTTAAGAAACAAGTCCTTCCAGTCTGAAGCTTTCTAGGACTACTAACAAAAAGATTTTATGCATTTTTCTCCTTAACACAGAGGTGGAGAACAATGGTCCCTTTATGACTTATGGACTTCAAATCCAAGAATTCCCAAGCCAGCATGGCCATATTCCCCACCCCTGCCTTAACAGATTAAAAAAGAAGAGGAGGAGGAGGAGGAGGAGGAGGAAGTGGGTGAGATGGAGAACAAGAGAGTTACAAATGAAATTAGGGAATATCACATGTATACACTCCCAAGATTCAGTTTTTAATAAATGTAATTGTTGAATAAAAGCCTTGTTTAAGAAATGCAGGTACCATACATTTGAAATGTTTCCATTTTTATTTTCCCAATGTTTTAATGTAATAGCAAAACAACACTCTTGTGTGACATCTAGTAGGTTTTATTACAAATAGCATCTGCTGATTTAAAGAAGAAAATTCATTCGCAATCACACAAAACTCAAGAGCTGTTTTTCATAGAGGTTTTTTTATGCTAGCCTACCAGGTGTATAATCAACCAAGAAACTTATATTTCCTGCAAATGCACAGACAATTGTCCTATTTATTGCTAAATATTGAATGGGACGTATGTGTCAGGTCCCTGTCAGAATGCTGCCATTCGAGCCAACCACTGAAATGGACCATGGAGTGCCAGGTGGCATTTAGAAAGCTCAGACCAGTCTTCTCTGCTGAACCAGTGCTAAAATACCCAGGATAAATGTCATGTCAAAGCCCCTAAGTTACTTAAACACTTTCATGGTCAATATCCTGACAAACCAACATGACTGTAACCTTTCTTTGCTTTCCTTTCTCTTCCCCCTTTTCTCTTCCAGGTGCAGATCTCCTGCTTTTAAGGGTGGGGCAGCATGTCAGGTTCCTGTTGGAACGCTGCCATTTTGAGGCAGAGAGGGGGCTTTGTGGGCTGAATGCTTTGCATGGTTTGCTTTTGTTGTAACTGCTTGGGAGTTTGAGGGAAGAGAACCTGCCATCTACACAGGCTGCCTCTCAGCTGATTCCAGTCTGGTATTCAAGGTGCTCCAATGAAGACATCTTCTCACCATCCCACCTCGGAATTTTCAAAACACCTGTGCAGCATGTTATTGGCTACCAATGGACATGGGACATTAGAGTCGGGGTTGAAGGAAAGTTAGCCTAATGCTTCATGTGTGAATTTCATAGCTGCCTGACTTCTCTGCAATCACTGTCTCTCAGTAAAAGTTCCTTTTGAGATGCAAACTGCTTGAAGAGTTTTATTATATATTATTTTATTATATTTATATGCTTCTGATATTTGTTTCTGAAAATCAGTATTTAACCTACTTCTCCCAGGACATCAATATTGCTCTATATATGAAATCCAATCGTCTTTATAGAATTCAAACAATAGCTATATTGGGTACTATACTTGGTAGGAAAGACGTTCAAAATTCATAATGTTGTTCTTAAATATTACTGAAGCAGGCTATAACTAAAATATAATTAACTTTTTGGCTCTTTTCTCTACAATCGGCTACAAAATTGGCTATTATAAATCACATAAGCATCTAACTGAAAAATGTTTATATACTGTATATAATTTTAGAAGTTATAGTTTCATACTTAACATATAGCTGATTCCAATAAATAGGGTAAGCAAAATATTTTAATTCCCAACTACAAAAGTGCTACTTCAAATGTTCTGATTATGAAAATTAGAATAATGAATTTAAACACTATGAGTATTGTGTTTACTTAGCAGCCATATATATTTATTTTGTATTCTTTAAATTGTTACAATTGTTTTGTGTTGTTAGGATGTACTTTGTCCAGAGTCATTTGTTGCAATGGACCTGTTTTGGATTAAGGGTTGCCTGTAAGGCCTGTGGAATATGCTTCAATATATGACTGGAGTAAAGTAGAATGTTGATATAGGCAAGAAGATATCTTGGTTTTTGTTCCAATGCTTATTTCCCTCCAGTCAGTGTATCATCTTCCAACCATTTTAAAGCATTGGTTGAAATTGGCTATGTTTAATTTTAATTCCCTTAGAATCATAATTAGCAGAGGAGTTTGGCTTGGAATTGTGGAAAATCTTTTGGAGGGATATACAGAAAATTGAACATAATTTTCTTGAAATTTTATTGGACTAGAAGAAAAAGGACAGAAAATGAAAAAACGTAATATTATTTAGGAGGAAAAACAAGTTAATAAAATTTTGTCAATGTACATTTTATTGATTCTTTAAATTATGCATAACAAACTCTATAAGAGTGTTGAAAATTATACAGAAAATATAGCATTTAATTTTTTGGGTGGAGTGGATGGGGAGGGAACAAAAGGGACAGGAATGAGTAAAGATAGAAATGGAAATCTTACCTCAGATAGAAAAGAAACAAGTCTGCTGCTTCAAACATTCAGCAAGCAAACCAGCTAATAAACTAAAGAAATAAAAGTCATATACTCAGCAAAATTAACCAATGATTTCAGTGAAAGAGTTCAATATGTGTTCAAATTCTCAATTATTGAACTTTAATGTGACTGAATTAAAATTAATTTCTTTCCATGTTTTTGTAATTTATATCCATTATTCTTGAAGTTCAGATTCTCTTGCATCTTCTTCCTTTTCTTCAGCTATGGTTTTGGAGGGAAGAAGAACAAACTAATATTAAAAATAGTAACTCTCTGTTTTGTCAGTAGTTGTTCAAACCAAAACAGTTCCTTGAGTGTCTTAAACTAAAAGCAAACATAGACAATGTTACAAGAGGGGAAAGAAAGAATGGAGGAAAATAGGCTTAAAAATGTTAAGAAAATCTTGGAGAAAGCAGGAATATGAAGATTAAATACAGATTATAAGGAAAAAGAATTGTGTACAATCATAGATTTGTAAGGTTTTTTTAAAAAGATTTTTGTATCATCCATTATTAATAAATATTTGGTTTTGTAGTTTTGTACAATGCTATATTCCAAAACTATGATTCAGGAACAGAAAGCCTAATTCCTTCATCCCATTCAAAAACAATACAGTCCTGAATTACATAAACAGAGTTGTCAAAGGGGGGGGGGGGCGGAACAGGAAGGAGAAGCAAAAAACTCAACATGGCAGGCACAACCACATGATCTTGCCCTTGCCCAAACTGCAGTTTCTTCACCTTCTTTTTTTTGTAAACAGCAAAAAGCTTCCCAAGATGATCTCATGCAGCAGAGAGACTGGAGAGGAGACAGCTCACTAAATCTATGCAAGGTAAGTGATCTGGCATGGTAGGATGGAGGGGGGAAGCAATCGTGGAAAGCATGGGGTATTTCAGTGATCATGGAGGCCTTGAATGGTCCTAAACAGGTGGCCTGTTCCAGCACAACCCTCCCCCCACCCCATGGCCTTCCCTACCCTGAGATACCCCATGTGCAGTTAAGATTACCAAATGTGTGGGCAAAAGCAGGGAGTGATTGCGGTCAAGTTATGTGATTCACTCCTACAAATCCTCAAATTACTAATGTAATTGGCAGGCTCCCTTACATTTGTAATTCAAGGACTATCTGTATTGGCTTTTCATAAGGCCATGAAAACTTGGTTGTGTGCCCAGGCTTAGAGACCCGAGATTCTAAGACAGTAAGAATGTTCTGCCATTTCCACAAAACTACAAAAAATCTTAGCTGTCTCTACCATATTCAGGCGTTTTAAGTCACCAGCTGGGTAACTTTAAGCTAGTCACTCTTTCTCAGCCCAACTCATCTCACAGGGTTGTCATTGTAGAGAAAATAGGAAGAGAAAGTAGTATTAAATATGTTTGCCACCTTGAGTTATTTATGAAAATAATAAAGGTGAAAAAAATCTTTTTAAAAGTGCACACACACACACACAAAGTCTATAATGTATAAAGATCACTGCACAAAGACAATGTATCATGCAGACGTGGCCTTTGGATTAATTTTGCCTTTGGTTTTCTTCTCTCTGTTAGGTGTTGCTAGCTCACAGTGGATTTCATCCCTAATTTTTTGCTTTCAACATGAAAATATGCTAATAAGAGATTTGTCTTCTTGACAGAAAGACTAACTCCCATTGTCAGCAACCCTGGACAGGCAAGTAAAGGGAAGCCTATCCTACCTTAGAGTAGACATTGTGCTGTAGATCATTTAATCAAAAAACATGAGATAAATTATATAAAATACTTAAGCAGCAGAAGTCCCTTTTGAGTAACCAGCTTACTTATTCACTGTGTGTTCCCTCTCCCTTTCCCCTCACCCTGTTCTGCTTGGTCATCTTTAGCTGCCTCCTCTTCTTCCTCCACATCTTTTGGTGAAGAGGTCATATCAGTGGCCTCTCCTGCTTCTGCAGCAGCCTCAGCACCTTCTGAGGGCCCTTCAGCAGCACTTTCCTCACCAACTGAAATGAAGGTATGGAGAAGGGAAGGAAAAATTAGAAAAGCAAGTAATGTCTGCCTTACTTAATCCCATGTTATTTCTTTTAATTAATAATGTATGACATGAAATTCTCCTTCTAAACAGATGACAAAAGTCTTTTTCCTTGAAAGACAAAGATGGCAATAGAAATTCCTAATACAGAGAAAGAAAACCAATTGATTAAAACAATGAAAAAGCATTAAAGAAAAAAGAGTAGTCTTCCTTTTTTCTTCTCCCACTGCCATCAAAATCCATAAAAAGATCTCATTGAAGGGGCAGATTTTCAAAAGATATGATTTCAAGGAGAAAACATTCTAAAATTCAGGCATCATTACAAGATCCATACACGAGTATAAAATAACATGTATCGATCCAGTAACATACTGCAGGGCCTCCTGTGATTCTCTTAACACTCAAATAGTTCTACAAAGAGTCAGTTTAATATCTTGATCTTCAACTAGTGTCTTACATGTCGTAGTTAAAAACTTGAATATAGTTTGGTGGTTAACTATTTCTTTGGTGGTTGAATATAAGTACACCAGTTTCAACAGGGATAAAATACGCATAGCCAAGTTTCTCCTTTCACATTCTATACCAATGGCAGTTCCCAGATCAAATGTAAGGTTAACTCCACATAGATCACGTTACAATAATTTACAGCATACATAAGGTAAGCAGCCTCTGAACAACTATAGCTTAACAGTACCTATCTAGAAAAAGATATAATTGTTATGTTAGCAAAAACTGGTAAGAACTACTCCTTACAGATAATACAGATTTTTGGCAATACAAACAATGACAGTGAGGACTCTGTATTTTCCCTAACAATATATCTTTCTGGGAATGTGCAAAACTGATCTATCGAGTTGGCATCCCCTGAAATAAATGAAGATTCATGGATGCACAAAGGATTACTGATAAGTCAAAATGCAAACCTGCAGGAGCTCCTGGTTCCTCAGCTGATAGACCTTCTGCAGCTGCTGGAGTTGCTGCTGGAGGAGGTGGTTCTTCAGGTACCCACAGTGTTAGGTCAGTAATTTTTGTGGCTTTCCATTTGGGAGCCACTGGTACCAAAACCTCTTCCTCTTCCTCTTCTTCTGTTTTCTCCTAAAAAAAGATGAATAATAATAATACAATAATAGAAATGAAAAAGGAAATGTCCAATTTATTTGTGATAAAAGCTTTTCTTGAGAGTTTATGAAGACCCATGCATTACAGACCTCATGCATCTCAACAATGCACAGAGCCAGATATTTCGCCAAATCTGGATTAATAAAACATGTTCCTCATCGGTGCTGTTTAAAAAACCTCAGACAGGTTTTCAGAATGTTACAGCCTAATTATTGGTTAGGATCAAAGGTAAGAAGCAATATTACAAAAGGTAAGCTATCTGCTGGTCAATTTTTGATCATAACACAAATACAAACAAAAACAGTTTTTGGACCTACCAGAAGTACTTGTAGGTCCACTCCTCCTTGCTGCTTCATTGTTAGGGGTCTTCAAACAGACTATTTTCTCAAAAATATTCTATATTTAAACATTGGAACTATTTGCTGGGAGAGTTTTGTCTAAATCTATATTTATGACCTTATCACTTCTATTAAATGACAATTCTTGCTTTGACTAATTGGTTTGAAATATTTCTTTCACTTTGCTACGTTAAGTCTAATTAATCAGATTCCATTTTTTAATCTGTGCATTGCTTCTATTATTTCATTATCCTTAAAATGATGCTGAAAGAATCCAGTCTCCATTCTGGAAATATTTACCAAGAAATCCTATACTAGGTACTTCAACAACAACAACAAAAATGTAAAGACTGAATCCTGGTGTTTTCTTATACTTTTGATGGTTCAAGAATTTTTGCCATAGGTGCATGGAGAATTAAAGGAGAATCACATGACAAAGCATGTACCATGACATAAACTCCATCCCTTAAATATATAAGTGCTGCTAGATATATTTGCCATGCAGTATTTCATGGAATTTATTTTAAGAAAACTATAGGTCGTCCCATTTACCATTGATTTGTCTTTCTGTACAACAAAGTCCCATTTCTGTTGCACTTTCCCTAAAATTCACCTTAATCCAATACAGTTCACTCAACCATCTGGAAACCCTAGGAAGTAAAGCATTTTCTCTGCCAACATAAACTGCAAAAATAATCTTCTATAAATAAAAGTGAACCATCATATTAAAACAAAAACAAGCAAGCAAGCAAAAATTGTTAAAATAACTGTTTAGGATATGTCGGGGTTATAATGCCAATTAATACACCAAAAGAATTTTTACCCCACATTTCTTTCTAACTTAAGTAACATCATACAGAATCATTCTATTTCGAAGCCAAATGGCACCTCTTTTGAAAAAGCAGAGGTTTCAATAGCTAATTGTTTCTCATAATTCTGAATAGAAGGCATTTCCTTTGATACTCCTTCTTTTTCCTTGGTTTGTACGATACTGTATGAGCTAAGCAAATTACAAAAAGAATGAAGTGAAATGTTATTTTTATTATGCAAAAGTTTAAAAGTTCAAAAGTTCAAAATGTCTAACAGTCATGTGTGTCTGAAAACTAGGCATGCTTGCTTTACATTTATTTATTTGATTGATTGATTGATTGATTTCTATAGCTGCCCATCTCAGCAAACAACTCTAGGGCCTCACAATTCAAAAACATATTATAATTAAAATCTTAATAACAATAAAACAATAAAAACAGTAAACAATAAAAACATTAAAACTTCAAATTTGAGTATGTACAAACCAAGACATCTGGTCTCACATATTTTGTAATATGTCGTGTCAGTGGCTAGTAGCATCTCATTGCTTTGAACATAAGGCAGTTCTTTGCCATCTGTTTAACAAAATAACTTTTTGTGTGGATTTTTATAGCAAATATTGAATGCCATAACTTGTTCAGATTTGCATTGAAGATAAGCGAATTGAGAAATCATAGGTAGGTGAATTCTATATGGAATCAAGACATCAAAAAAAAGGGGGGGGAGGAGGAATGAAACCTCTGGTGTTAATTCCTTTGTGCATAAAGGAGCCCTAAATTCAAGAAAGATACGGTGGCCTGTTTGCATACATGGCAATCCATTTTCAATAACTGAACAAAATTGTAAAACTTACTTTTGATTTGGGCAAACTATCGATACATCACGGTGACAACAGGGAAGTTCTTAAAATCTTCCTTTAATTAATGATAATTAATGCAATCACTAGGTCGGGGGTGTCAAACTCACGGCCCACGGGCCAGATGCATCACACGCTGACCAGGCCCATCTCCAGTTTAGTGAAGGGGGGGAGGTTGCGATACACCACGTGATGACAATGTGTCATAGCGAGTATGACATCCCTACACTAGGTGATTCCACTGACCTTGCAAAGTTAGGGAAAAGTGAATATTGCACAGAACTGTCTTCCACCCTATTTGGCCAAAATCAGTGTGGATTCAAGGCAAGTCTTGCTACAAAAGAAAGGTGGGGGAGGGGAAAAAAACCAAAATCACTTTCTCTTTTAGAAAAAAACAAGGCAAATGGTTGAAGTCATTTTAGCAGTGTTATCTCTCAAAACCTTGCCTTGTGGTTTGAAAAAGTACATGTAAATTAAAATATACAGTTTATTGTAACAGTAATTTATTACTTAACTATGACAGAATTAAATAAAGTAAAATAAAATCATAATCCTGAGCTTCCTGGTTGTTAATATGATTAACATAATCCAGTAGCACTTACCTCCTGAGTATATTCACCATGCTGCTCACATCCAATATCAAATATATACTTCCCAGGACCTAAAGGCTGTATAAACAAAGGAACTTATATTAGTAGCATTTTGACAGTTTCGTATTCTAAAAACACAAAATATTTCCACAATTATGCTGAGCATACATGGCATCTATCATCTTCAGGGTGGTATAAGAATAAACAGCTTAGTTTATAAAGAAAAAAAATTTCAGAAAGGACTATATTCAGAAATCAGCAAGAAAACACTTCAACCTTGCAAGGTTTCTTGCTCCTGACTTGAAGATTGTTGCTACCCTATTGTTCATGAAACCTACTTTCATTTTCATTTAACTTAATTTCTACATTTTTTTATGTGTTCGTTTATATACCGTGCCTCTACCAAGTTGAAGCCCCCAAACTTTATGCAACATTAAATGTGCTTTTTAATATGGTCCAGATTCTTAGTTTCTTTTGCTGCAGCCATTATGAAATTTGTGTGCAAATAAAACAAATACGTTCTTCCTAGTCAAAATCTCCCTAAAGCTCCCTCAAAATAATGATTAAAAAATACTTGTTCATCTAAGCGACTGTGAAAACAAACACTGGACTTTTCTGTACAAAATGAGCTTCTAGATATTAGACCTATCATTACTGAAATGGGATGAGATACAAAAGAAGCTGAAAATCTTTTATTTTCTATGCCTAATGTACATTTTTTTCAGACGTCAATATAATTTCATACATACATACATTTTTATTCACAAACTTTCCCTGGAACCTGTGGTTTAGGTGAACAAGTTCAGCAGCTCCTTCTTGTTGCCCGTTTGCCCAGGTGCCAATATATTTAGAACCAGTTAATGCATAGAAATAAGTACCTTGCCCATGTCTATTGGAGAGGGGGGAAAAGAGGTGTTTCGTATTAAGACAGAAGGAAATCTTATCCTCAATCCTGCATACAATCTTCCTCACGTTGTCAAGGAATCAATTAATTTAAATCAAGGCAAAATAAAAACAGGTAGTCCTCAATTTACAACAGTTCACTTAGTGACCATTCAAAGTAATAATGGCACTGAAAAAAGTGACTGATGACCGTTTTTCACACTTATGACCGTTGAAGTGTTCCCATGGTCACATGATCAAATTTCAGACGCTTGGCAACTAACTCACATTTATGACCATTGCAGCGTCCCTGGGTCATGTGATCACTTTTTGCAACCTTCGGACAAGCAAAGTCAATGAGGTAGCCAGGTCCACTTAACAACCATCTTACTAATTTAACAACAGCAGTGATTCCATTAACAAATGTGCCAAGCAAAGTCATAAAATGGGGCAAAATTCACTTAACAAATTTCTCACTTAACAACTTGAATTTGGGGCTCAATTGTGGTTGTAAGTTGAGGACTATCTGTAATTAAGTGTTAGAAAAAAATCTGATTTAAATCATTGGTTTAAATTAAATTACCTGCATTGAAATCTGTATGTGTTATACAGATACAGATATATTTTCACAAAGAATGCAAATCACTGGGTTGCTACAGCTGGTAATGTATATTGATTTTCAGCTAAAAAGACTCTTCCTTTATTATCTTTATGTGACTGTACAATAACACTATTCTCTGGATGGCTAATGGTGTAAAATAGTAAAAACTATAATCATAATCAAATCTAATCATTTTCAACACTAGGAGATAGTAAAAGAAAAGAAGATAACTAATAATGAAAATATTTTGGTTAGAATTAAGACTTTTTGTTGTTGTTAAATGAGATTTCTATGTCATCAGTTGCTCAGGAAAAAAAAACAATGAATAGGTCAATGGTCCCTCTATTAACATTATTGGGGCTGTAGAAAATGCACAACCCATACTAGCTAGGAAATCACTGAGAACATTTTAATCTACTGCAATCTATTAGTCTCACAATAAACAAACTAATTATACAGCCAAAATCTCAAAAGATGATAGAAACTTTAACTTAACATTTGTGGAGGAGAACACAGAGCTACACTTATTATTTATAAGAAGTAAAACAGAAACGTGAAACTAGAAGAAGCAAACCTATAATTATTGAACCACTCTCCAGTGTATGTGTCTCCATTTATATAAGAATAAACTCCATTTCCATGTCTTTGGTCATCCACCCAGTCTCCTGCAATGAATAGGCTTTATAAACCATAGTGTTGTCTTTAATTTGAATATCTATATTCCTTTAAAGAAATGTGCACAGAAATTATGCAGTAATAAAAACAATCCAAATTGTATTATCATGATTGAGAGAGCCAGGTCACACTGAACTAAACAAATCCTATAGAAATGATATAAGAAAGTAATGACAGAGTATTAATTAGTTTGTATATCAAACTTTTTATCTGGCCCTCTCCCCCATAAAATGTCTCTTATCAATCTCAGAAGTTGTAATGGTATGTGGGATACAGAAAAAAAGGCATGCTGCTAAGGAAACAGTCGGATAAAAGACAACTTAGCCTGCAACAGGATAAGTGGGGTCAGGGGTTCAGAAAGGGATCCTCCCTAGTTTCTTGGGTTGTAAAAGAGACAGGGAAGAACTGTGCTTTCAGACTTGCAAGATTAATGTCACTCTTGTGAGGCAGACCAGATAGGACGGCCAACCAGGTGAGCAAACTCTATCTTAATGTAAGGTTACATTCTAGGCTCCAAATACAATAGAACTCTAGTTCCCCTAGCTACAATGACATCAGTTAGAAAGCCATGGAATGTAGTATCTTTAAAAAAAAGATGTGATCCTTTTTCTATGCTAAATTGACTTCATGGGTAAATCTAACATTAAAAATTGAGGGAAGGAAGGCAATATGGAAAAAATGGATGAAAGTGGGGATATTGACTTTGGATCAATTGATAGATGGTATGGATGACTTTTGAACATACACTGTACCAAGATACAAATTTCATCTATCAGATATGGCAATATTTACAGTTGCAACATCTCTTAATAACATTGTTTTGACCAGCAGCATTTTCGATTTCTGAGACACCCAGGATACCCAAACTGCTAGTTAAATCTTTTATTTAAAAACACTATGTTTAGTTTCTAAACAATTAATTAATAAATCATTTTGACATGCAGATGATAATAGATGAGTGGATCTAATCTGCTGAGAGCTAATGTACATTTACCACTAAAGCAAAAAATAATATTCATAAACCACTAAGGCCCTGTCTCTGCAACTTCACCCCATTGTTGAGATCAGAATATGGATTGGGACACCCAGGGTAACTGTTTCTAAAATATCTTGCATTTAAGAGCAGAACAGGTGATGATTGTCATCTGTAATTTGGCTCTTTTTTATTCAAAAGTATTTCTAGATTCTTACTTTAGTACAGTGGCTGTCTCTCAGAGAATTACATAAAGAGATTGATAAGCCGTTTAAGAAAATGGGTCTTCCTATAGAAGATACTCTGTGTGAATGTGGAAAAGAACAATCCACCTCATATATGTTATGGTGCATACAATGTCCTTCAACATGTACAGGGGAAGACCTCATGCTGGTGAGAGAAAATGTGGTCGATGTGGCCCAATATTGGGCAAATCTCATTGAGTTTTAATCCTAATTCTAAACTGAGAAAAAAGTTGTTTTCTCAACTTTCTATTCTTTAGTCTAAAAGCAAGTCAAAAAGAGAAAACACTGAAACTGTCTAACAGAATATCAACATTGACATAAGAAACACATATATGAGCCAGGGAGTAAAACAATTAAGAAATTGTAAAAAAAAACCAAAACCCTTTATAAACAAATGTCCATACAGAAATGTTTATGTATTAAAAATAAGCACAAATTATTTAAATTGTAGTTATTTATTGTAACTTTCAAAATTGTCGTAATATAGAGAAGAAAATTGTGTAGCTTTCTAGAACAGGGGTCGCTAATCTTTTGGATCTCAGGGACCACCAAACTCATAAGTTTAAATCTCACGGACCACTAATATGAATTTTGACTGACAGTGGCTTGCTGATGGTGGGAAAGTCGGTCCCACATTCCAGAGCTGCAGTAGTCACAGGCCTGGCCCTTTGGTCATCCTGGAATTTTGGGGGGATTTTCCCAGGGTCTCTGCAGAAAAAGCAGAAGCAGCAGAGACCCTGGGAAAATCCCCCCAAAAGTCTGCAGGAAAATTCCCTCACACCATTTTCATACCGATCGATCATTCTTTATTTGGATACCGTTTCCAGCTCCATTCTCGGAAGGAAAGAAAGAAAGAGAAAGAGAGACTTTCGGCTTCATGCAAGGAAAGCAGCAGAAGCAGCAGAAGTCTTTCTTTCTCTTCCCCAAACTCTGCCAGAATGGTGCAGCCTCTTGGAGCAGGATGCTTTGCAGGGTCCCAAAGACTCATTTCTGGTGGAGCTTGGGGGAGAGAAAGAAAGACTTTTGCTGCTTTCCTTGTGTGCAGCCAAAGGCAAAAAAAGAAAGAAACGGAAAGAACCAGCCCAATAGCTAGGCAAGGCACATGAGGTACATGGGGCAAGTTCACCCGCTCCACCCTTTCCCCCCTCCTCTCACTACCTCGTGTTGTTTGCAATGCAAGTGACGCAAGCTTTGTGTTCCTGCAGGCCATGTGGGCAGCGTAGCCTTATGTTCCTGTGCAGTCTGGATTAATTTCTTTGGGGGGTGCTTTGGGGGTGACATTTCTCTGCGGACCGCCAAAATTTTCTCACAGACCACCAGTGGTCCCCGGCCCACTGGTTGGCAACCACTGTTCTAGAACATCCCTGTTCCTTTTCTCCACCCCTTTATCACATTATTGACAAACAAAATATATTCTGGCTTTAGGGAATGTGCAAACTAAATCATAAAGAAATCTATTTTCACATGCATGTTAATTATACTTAGGCATATTTCCTTCGATTTAACATTATTAGCTACATCTTCAATAATTTTCTATCTATGATATGGCACTATTTGAATGACAAAAATATAAGTACCTTCATATTTAGATCCATCTGGATAAATAAAGGTCCCATTGCCATGTTTTTTATTTTCAAAGTATTCTCCAATGTACCTTGCACCATTTTTAAATCTGTATAGCCCCTGAAACATATACATTGCAGAAATGCTTTATTGCAATGCTTATACTTGAAAAATGGCCTAACACAAAATAAGTGAGACATACAGTAAAATATTATACAACAGACCGCCCCATTCATGCCATTGTATCCCATCTCTTTTTTTTGGGGGGGGGGGTGTTTCAGTTGCATTCTAAGCTTACTGAGCATGCTCAGATCTTATTTGATTTTGGGATTCTTCTGTCTATAGGATCTTGGACAACCCTTTATCTGAAGTGCTACAGAGTTTCTTGCTTGGGTAGAGGGGTTGAACTAGAAGACCTGCAAGGTTACTTCCAACTCTGTATTTCTTTTATCTACAGGGGAAGTAAACAAAACCCCAAGATGATAGAGTGATCAAAGCTTTATTCACATCTTGTGCACAAAAGGGCAGAGCTTCAATCATGTGACTACCCTTGACTACCATCAAGACTTTTTGGCTCCCCCCAGCTCTGCAATTAAGGGACTCCCCTTCTAAAAGTATTTTGCCTGTCTGCAAACATAATCATTGGGAGTCAGAAGGGTATACAAATTTAGTAAGTAAATAAATAAGTAAATAATAAATAAACAAGCAAACTGTGAGTTTTCCTGAAGCTATTGGTCCTTATCTCCTGTTCTATTTTGGCTAAGAAAATGCAGTTAAATTTTTTCATTAGCGTATATAATGAACAAATTATTTCTAACTAAATCTTACCTTTCCATTTCTTTTACCATTTGCATATTCTCCCTCATAGGTATCTCCATTGGGTAATCTGGCTTTCCCATGTCCATGCCGTTCACCAGCCTCATTACGTCCACCTTCATATTCCTAGGTAAGTAACAATAATGACCATACTATATGACATTCCATTGCTCAGCCATGAAGGCTTCTTCATGTTATCAGTTAAGAGCTACCTTGCAGACAGAAGAAGCAGAGAGATACTGATTTGAGCAAAGTGAGCTTCATTAACAAATGGGGAGCTGAATTCCCATCTCCTTGATCATAGTCCAATATTCTAGCTACTATAGGATCACCAAAATCATTACTTAGCTAATGCTTAGCTATACTAAACATTAATACGCTGAGAGAATTAAAATGTTTCATAGGAATACACGAAGTTGCTTTACTGTGAGTCAGACCATTGGCTCAATACTACATTGTTATGAGACTACAATGTTCAGTACGACACGATTATTACACTGAAACAGTGTTGGCATTTTTAAGATCTTGCAAGATCACACTGTCTTTTGCTACCAAAAACAATATTATTCCTCTGGAAATTTCCAGGGTTTTCAAGTAGATATCGTTCCTATTGCCAGGAACTGAACAGTCAGAATAATTAATCAGTGGAACAATTTGCCCCCAGAAGTTGTGAATGTTCCAATCCTGGAAGTTTTAAAGAAGAGATTAGACAACTGTTTGTCTGTAATTGTATAGGGTTTCCTGTCTGAATAGGGGGTGGGGCTAGAAGACCCCCAAAGCTCCGTCCAACTGTCTAGTCTATTTTCTATTCTATTCTCTATTTATTCTCTACTCTATTCTCTCTTCTGTTCTCTGTTCTAATCCAAGACCTTCAAGCATGCAGTTAATGTGTTCTGCAGGTAGAATACAGTTCTCTTTCCAATTTAAAAGCAATGTGAAGTATACATATCGGCTTCCTTATTTGAATCTTAAAAAGAAAAAAGAAAAAATAATCAACTTTCTTTTATTGTAATACCACCTTTTAAAAAAGAATTTGTTTCATTGAATCTTCTGTGGTTTAATATAATATTTTGGCAACTTATTGCCACCCCAATTTCTGAGTTTTAATTGTTTCTGCATTGGTTTATAATAAGCTTCATTCATTATTTATGATGACTTGTATTTGCCTTTTCCAAACGTTCCTATCATAAAAAAATAAGCACGAACCTAGTAGAAAAAAATCCATCCTGAACAATTATCAGCTGAAAAGATGTCCAGTTCAAAGAAGCCGTTTCCATGGAAGAGCCTCGCGTTTGCAACTTCTGACTCAGTCATACCTCCTTGTCATTTATAGACAGCCCCGTCCCTTCTCTTCATCTATCTCCCCCCCCCCCCATCCCATCCCCACAACCCCCACTGACCCCTAAATCATTTTCTGCCTCCTCTTCGATCTCTTCCGATCCAAGGTCCGACATACTGCATCCAGCTGTGTCACCATGGATACGGCGTTCCCGGTGGATACGCCCCCTTCCAAGGAGGCGGAACCTCTCGCCGCGGCAACCGGGTCGTTGGTTGACGTCCCCCCCCCCCCGCCACTCCTTTTTCTGTGTCAGTTACGCCGCCAGGTGTCTCCAACCTTGGCAACTTTAAGCCTTGTGGACTTCAACTCCCAGAGTTCCTCAGCCAGCTTTGCTCCGGCTTCAACTCTGGGAGTTGAAGTCTACAAGGCTTAAAGTTACCAAGGTTGGAGACTCCTGTATTTCTGATAGAAAGCAGGAAGAAATTTGTCAGCGCAAATTACAGCTAAGCATTGTCAAATCGTTTGGCGCGGTTTGTTCCCGCGCACGGCTGGTTCTCCATTGCATCCCATTGCAGTTTCTCTGTAATTCAGTCAAGAAGCGAGGATCTTCGATACCACGCCACTAAGGGCAATGGTGCTGCTGAGTTTTCAGTGTAATCCCTAAAGGTTTTGCTCAGTCCTAATTGATAATCTGTGTAAACAGGTCTTGTTTCCTTTTCTTGCTGTATTTAAGATTTCTGCCTCGGAATCGTTTCAACAACTGAGTACAGACTCACAGGCTTACCGGTCTCATAAGGGACTCTCTTACCTAAATTAAGACTTTAAAAAATCAAATAAAAGCCTTTCATGCATATTTTCCAATTGTAGTCCTTCTGACAGCAATTAAAGTAAGAATCATCATAGTGGCAGGGTTCCTCTATCATTCATTATATTAAGCCATAATGGCATGGGCTTGTGTAAACCCACAATTATGACTTGTAATTGATGGAATAGTAATTGGGTCAGCTAAGCATGCTTAAGCAAATTATAGCTTAGCACAATACATGAATCTGTAAGTGCTAAGAGTGGTTTAACTAAAGCACCAAGAAGTAGAGGCTAGAATCTAGCCTGATTTCCAGTTCTGTTTCACATACGTAGTCTTATGGTTTAAGTCCTACTGAATTAAAAAGATTTATTCAAACTTTCATGATGCTGCAGTTACCTTAATATTGTGAGTTTTTTTTACACTGAATTCTATTTTTCCCCTCTTGTTCTGTGTTGTTATCTGAAAATTTAGACTTCATTATTAGCATTTTAATATAGGTGTCAAGGCCCAATTTTAACTTCAGGAAAACATTGTTTTCTTAGCTAAGGCCATTCTTTGTGTTGAGGGAATTCCTCTCTGTGGCAGCCCCTCAAATATTGGAAGACCGCTATCATGTCTCACCTGGTCCTTCACTTCACTAGACCAGCCAAGCCCAGTTCCTGCAACCATTCGTTGTATGTTTTAGCCTACAGTCCCCAAATCATCCTGGTTGCTCTTCTCTGTACTGTACTATACTGTACTCTGTACTCTGCTCTGTACTGTACTTTATCACAGGGTTACTTTCTATCTCCTTATTAATACTTCACAGAGTCTATTCTCTGCCCCTCAATTTCCTAAATTATCACATCTTTGTGTGGAGCACATGCTCATATGTTAGCTTCACATTGGGAAGTTCAGAGCAGTCCCCCCCCCCCATTCCTTGTTTCCAAGAATAGGGAGTTGGTAGATTTTGTTTTTCCAGAAGACAAATTTGCATGTGGTAATTGTTGGTTTGCCCTGAAAAATACGGCCTTCTGCAAATCATGCTATTTGCCTAGAACATTTTGCATCATCCCATGATGTACACTGACTGCCATATTTCCACCAAAGACTAGCTTCAGCAAAGATCACCTAATTTTTCACAAATATATCTATTCATATTTTCTCCCAAGAAATGGTAATGCAATTTTGAAATTTTGTTATAGGGTGTTGTAGCCAATGACATATAAAGTACCAGTATATAATTATTTCTATTTGAGGAAACCAGTGGACACACTCTTTTCTTTGGGTGGATGTCAGTACTGATAGGTATCCTCCTAATAAACATTTATTGTCTAAAGTCTAGACTAATTTATTTTGGCATGTTTTCAGTATGACATTCAGCTTCATCAGATGAATGATGTGCTATAGAATAGAAGAACAGAAGAACAGAATTCTTTATTGGCCAAATGTGACTGGATATACAAGGAATTTGCCTTTAGTGCATATGCTCTCAGTGTACATAAAAGAAAAGACACATTCATCAAGAATCAAAAGGTACAACACTTAATGATAGTCATAGGGTACAAATAAGCAAATAAGCAATATAAATTGTAAGGATACAAGCAACAAAGTTACAGTCATGCAGTCACAAGTGGGAGGGAAAGGGGCGATAAGGAGTGATGAAAAGATTAATAGTAATAGTAGTGCAGACTTTGTAAATAGTTGGACAGTGTTGAGGGAATTTGTTTAGCAGAGGGATGGTGTTTAGGAAAAAACTCCTTGTGTCTAGTTGTTCTGGTATGCAGTGCTCTATAGCATCATTTTGAGGGTAGGAGTTGAAACAGTTTATGTCCAGAATGTGAGGGGTCTATAAATATTTTTGCATCCCTCTTTTTGACTCGTGCAGTATAAGGTCCTCAAGTGAAGGCAGGTGGGTAGTAATTGTTTTTTTCTGCAGTCCTAATTATCCTCTGAAATCTCTGTCTGTTCTGTTGGGTTGCAGAGCCAAACCAGACAGTTATAGAGGTGCAGATAACAGACTCAATAATTAATTCCTTTGTAGAACTGGATCAGCAGCTCCTTGGGCAGTTTGAGCTTTCTAAGTTGGCACAGAAAGAATATTCTTTGCTGTGCTTTTTTGATGATGTTTTTGATGTTAGGTGTCCATTTTAAGTCTTGAGATAGGATATAGTAAGTTAAGTACAGATTTTTTTAAAGATACACAGCTTAAAAATCCAGTAAAACAGCTTAGAGATGTTCTTGTAGAACAGGGCTGTCAAACTCCCGGCCCACAGGCCGGATGCATCACGCTCTGGCCACGCCCACGCCTAGTTTAGCAAGGGGGGGAAGTCCCGATATGTCACATGATGCAGCCATGATGAGTTTGACACTCCTGTTGTAGAGGAAGCACAGTAAGCATATCTTTTGTAATGTTTGTTGTTATTATCAAAATAAGCATTTCTTATGGTTATGGTTCTCCTGTTTTACAAAACAAAACAAGAATAGACAAACTGTGAAGGAGGAGGTACTGTTTTCTTTTCCTCTCTTTACTTTCCTCCAGGTCTAGGCAACTAGCTTGATTCCAGAAGAAAATTTTCTCCCTGGAGATAAGGAGATATTTTAGTTAGATAAATGATATCATCAGATTTCATTTGTATAATATTTCTGTGTAAACACTAACATAAATGAAATACCACATCCTTGCACAATAGCAAATTAGCTGTAAATTTGAGTTCCCCAAATTTAGTAGAAATATAAATAGCAATGCATTTAAAAGAGATCTATCTCCAAATCAGTATTGAAAATTAGCTGACTGGAAATAGGGAAGAAAGAGAAAAGGGAAGAACATTAATAACATATAACTTGGAAGGGCATGATTAACTGCAGTCCTGGATAAAAGTGCAATTTTACCACTTCTGATTCTCTAAGAGCCAGCTCTTTCTTTTTAATGGTTGAAGTGTTTTCATGCCTACTCCAAGACATGCATGAGATTGTGCAAACCTGTGCAAGCTATTTAGTATTAAATCCTTCCATATATCCAGAGATATTTAACTTTCTACCAATGATGCACGGAATGGTAACCTTTAAAAACTAAAGCCAGCACTTCTGCCAGTGGATTGTTTATTTATTAGTCAGCATTTACTCCTGGCTACTGCTTGGTCTAGTGCCACCAATTTTCCTTGAGAAGATTATTCAGAATGGTTTGCCATTACTGCCTTCCCAGGGTTGTGTGTGTGACTGGCCCAAGGTCACCCAGTTGGCTTTGTGTTAAATTGGAACTCATCATCTCCCAGTTAACTCAAATTGCTACAAAAAGATTATTTATAGCAGATCAAAATCCAATAAGGACAATTTGCCTCTAAAGGAAAAACTGATGGGGCAAAGGAAAGGCTTACCTAAATGTCTCACTGTAGAGTTCTTAACAGTAAAAATAGCAACTTTATTTAGAATGTCTTCCCTGAACATTTTAGCTTGCTAGTAACAACTGAAAAATAGTGTTTTCAGAACAAAAAATTGTTATAGTATTTGACTTGCCCACTGACTACCTGCCTGAGACTATATTGGCCCTTAAATTAATTGGGCTTCATTTTCCATACAAAATACTTGGGATAATGTAATGAAGCCCAGATGGATCAGACAAAATATGTCACTTCTTAAGTTGTAAATATTTCTGTAGTACATAAATGTATAAGCAGAAAATAAAACATTATAAATTAGAAAATTATATATTTATCCAAAAATTAGTTTTTTGGCTGAATGCATTAATTAAATATGGGACTCCTTAATACCAATAAAAGTTAGTTTAAATACCTGTAGGCATATCTGCGGGTTGTCCAATTGATTACAGTGCGGTTTTTGCAACCTGACAAGCAAAGACAATGGGAAAGCCAGCTTCACTTCAGAACCTGTTACTAACTTAACTGCAGTGATTCACTTAACAACTGGGGCAAAAAAAAGGTTGTAGAGTGGGGCAAAATCCACTTAGCAAACGTCTCACTTAGCAATGGAAATTTTGGGCTCAATTGTGGTTCTAAGGCGAGGACCTGCTCTGTTTACAAAACACGGTGCTTCAGGATAAGGTAGAATAATTAGTTCATTGAGGAAGCAATACGTGTTCGGCCCTCCCTCCAGGTCTGACATTTGCCACCTCCAGCTACGCCTTTGCGCTCTCTTTTCTTGCCCCCGAAGGAAGAGGAGAGGCTTGAACGAGCTAGACAGGTTCCCCGCTCGGCTATCCTCGCCCTGCGCCGCGCCTAAAGCAGGAAGTCGCTGACCAGGGCAGCTGTCGGAAACGGTCTCCTGTAGTGCCGGGAGCGTCTCTTTCCAAGGGGACTCGGTAGCCGGCGACCGCCCCGTCTCCTCGCTTCGGGTAAATTGCCGCACTCCAAGATCAGCCTGTGGGGAGGAAACAGGCGGGAGCTTTGGGGAGAGGGGCTCTCGGGGAAGCGGCAGCTTCGTAGCGCGCTCTGCCCTGGCAGAGCGGAGACTCTCCTCTGAGGGGATGGGGCGGGGGGGGGGAGAGCCGCCTATCGCACCTGTGGCGAATGCCGGGCAAACCAACCGAGCGGCAAACTGAAGGGGGGAGGGGTCGGCGGGTGTGCGGGGGGAGATAGCAGGTTGGGGCCCTTCTGTTGGCCCCAGTCTCTTTCCCAGACATCGATGCACCGTTTCGAACGCATATCCAAAGAGGAAATAATGTTTATTTAGGTTGTGCTGTTTAAACATGTGTTGCTCTTGATTGGTTGTATGCTTTTCCGTGATATATTCCTAAAGTAGCCATATGAGGAGGAGGAGGAGGATATAGGTAATGAGTATTGAGATAGCCCCCATCAACCCCAAAGCCTGTGGGCGATGGCTGTTCGTTTCCCTTTAAATGAATGGGGCTGATTTTTCAGGTTGTGCAGCAGTTTCTTGACTGGTTTTGTCAATCAGATTTTCAAAAGCTAAATCCCTTAGTCTAGATCAGAGGTGTCCAACCTTGGCAACTTTAAGACTTGTGGACTTCAACTCCCAGAATTCCTCAGCCAGCTGGCTGAGGAATTCTGGGAGTTGAAGTCCACAAGTCTTAAAGTTGCCAAGATTGGACACCCCTGGTCTAGATGATCAGTCTCATCCGATAAACCGAGATTCTTGAAAGAACCCAACTTCATTCTGAATGAGTTTCCTTTCCGGGTGGCTAGCATGGCAGTACCATGGTTGTTTGGGGAAAAGAAAAAAATATATAGTGCTTGTTTTCTCAGGATTTAAAAGTTTGGTTTTTTGTTTTTACCGACTGAATTTCATGATAGTTATGGCTGACAGGTACAATCATTACAAATGATTGAGGCACTTTAATAAGATCAGTAGGCTTGACCAATATCTTTCAGTTGTAGATTTAATGTAGAAGTCAGTTTGGGTAGAAGTCAGTCCTAGGTTAAGACAAACAATTTCATTACAACAGGTTCTCAATTTCAGGTAAAAATTGTTCATGCATGGAAGTTTGTCATTAAGGTTGAAATGTTCTCTAACAATCCCAAATATCTCAGATAGAGCAACGAAGCCAATTGAAAACAGCAGAATTATTAACAAGTTGCTTTTATTGGCATCCTTCCCCCCAATAAAAATCTGCAATCTTCAAATGTCTTCCAAAAGAAGCTTTTTTACATAGCTTAGAAAGATTCATTCAACAGTAGCATTTTTTCCATGCAGTACACTAGCATCAAGAATATTAATGCCTTTTACAAATTCTGATTTAATCCCAAATTTTAGCTAATTTTATCTTCAGGAAATTATTTTTAATCTTGATGGCTCAAAAGCCAAGTTCTTGATTATGAGAAATTATCTCATAAATTGTGATTATATAAAAAACCAGAAGCTTTCAGGTCACACATATCTTATATCCTTCAGCCTCATTGTCAACTCAATACAGATTTCAAACATGCAATAACTGTTTTATTTTTACTAGAATTCTAAGATTTACAAAACAGAGCCTAGGATAAAGGACACTGTAGAATAGCCAGAGTCTGGCAGTCTTATAAACTTCATTTGAAAAGTGACAGGTGATGAAGCAAGCAAGTGAAAAGATGCAGCATCCATTCCTGACCTATCATTATTGTGTGATAACTGATGCTGTTCACCATAACCTTTTCCTCCTCCTTTTCTCTCACTCTTTCTTCTTTTCTTTTTCACCATTATTATGGATGTCAATTAGTTAGCTGGTTCTGTTATTTAAGTTTTTAAAAGATGAAGTTCTTTTCTACAATAAATCATTGCTTAATCTCAATGGAGGTCCAAAGGAAGCCAATCTAAATATTATTCATATCATAGAAACAAGAAATTCTTAGGTCCACCACTCTTGCTTTTATTTTAGTAGCATCATTTTGGAAAGAGGGTATATTTGGGGCTGCTTTTGTTACACAACGGGGAATCAGTCTTGTAATTTATAGATATCCAGGGATGTGCCAGAAAAGTTAATGGGCCAAGCACTACAATTAAGGAAGAATTGTTGTTTAAGTTTTGCTTTGACATTTGCATTTCATCCTCTTCATATTTAGTTTCCAAGACAACTAAAGACAGTGCTATATGATTATTATAACTCATAATACACTGACTCCCTCTCTTGAAAAATATAAGATAGGTACTCTCATCTGTCCTCTTTTTTTAAAACATTTTGTATGAATCTTTGGTTTTGCACGACCTCCTAGCAGAAAGAATATTTTATTTGCGTGAATATAGAAAATCAAACATTAGGAAAATAAAACAGAACTATAAAATTTGGTGACTTGTAGAAATTGACTAGAGAATAGACAAATCACTTATGAAAGGAGAGCACTCTACCCCCCACCTCCAATATCCGTAAAAAACTAATAGGTATAAAATATTTTTTTTAAGTTTCATATCAAATATACAGAACTGAAAGTATAATCTTTGAAATTATGCATATTTGTAGACTGTAGATTGAAAACAGGCCTAAAATAAATAAAGCAGCATCGAATGATAAGATTTTCAGTAAAAAATATACATATGGCCTTAATACCACCTATTTCTTTCACAGTTGCAAGGTATGTGACTCACGTTCACATATTTGGATAAATGGCAAGTTGGAGTATTCAAATTCCAGAAAACAAATCTGAATATCTTGACATCTATAGAATCAAATAATTTGGGACTACAGAATTCCATCACTTCATAATTCGTTTTAATGTAGTATGTTGGTTATGGCTTTGAATTTGAAAAAAGAGCTAACCCTGGGATAACATATAACTTTTCAGGATTCTTTTTGTTCAATACATTTTTCTTCCACAGAATGAAATACAAAGATAATGCATTTGTTTGAATTTATATTTATCTTTATGATAAAGCTGATATCCTTAATTTAAGATTTTAACTGCAGTCCTATGAACTCTTACTTAAAAATTGGTTTGAAAGAACTCAATGGGCTTATACTCAAAAAGGAATGCATAAACTGATGGCATGAAAATATTCTATTTGTATAAAGTTAGGTATATGGGAAAAGACTTAACCCCTCAGTGATTGGTAACATCAAGGAACAAATGTAGTCAGCATTACATTTTGGTTTACTGCAAACTTGGAACAAAAATCTGAAGCATCTGAGTAACAAAAAGTTAAACTTGGTACTCAAGTAAATGGCCGAGCTTCCACCTGGGATTCGTTTGATCACTTCATTTACAAAAGACCAATGGTAAGTTGTGGTCTATTATTACTTGAAAAGGAACCTGGCTTTGATTTCCTTTTTAACAAATCTACATTAAAATAGAATTGTTCAGAATATCTATTGTTAAAATGTATATTTGTTTTCTCTGTGTTTATACTTTTTATGGCTGTAGTAATATACTGTGGATATACTGTATTTCTAACAAGTGTTTTATTATAATTGTTGGGCATGATCCATAAACTTGGGAGGGGGAGGGTTTAGATCAGAACCATTGAGTGTATGTATAAGATTTGTTGGTTAACTTGGTAGAAAGTCGTATAATCTTTACTGTCTTGTTATACCAAACAAAAATGAAATTTTTCATATCCTAGAGATTAGATAATGTTTACAACTAGACAATCAATATCTTGAAAAATCACACCCATAGAAATTTATTGAAAAATTGCACATTTTATTTGTGATAAAAATATCACACCCCTGGCCATGAAAACTTTCAGAAGAACTGGAAGCTATTTTAATATTTTTCTACCTATCTAGCAGTGTTTGTGGCTGATGCAAATTTCTGAGTAACTATGCCTAAGATCTGCCAAAGCTTAAATTATTAATCTTTGGGAAAATGTGCTCATGAAATGTGTTTTTATGTAACTCTTTAATCAATGGCAAATACCCTTCTGGTTATTTTAATGACCAAGTAGTTTTTCCTTGTTACATTTTGAAAATTGTGTAAGTCAAATGGAATCTTACTTAACTGATTTTACCTGCATTTTTCACATTGCTACTAATTAGCTGTGTACAGAGAAAAGAAATGTGGATATAATAGAATAACCTAAAATAATTGCTAATATATTTCTGCCAAATAATATATCTACAAAGCATGAAATGTTTGTTTTGTTACAGGTACAGGGCTTTCATATTTGTCTTGACTTTCCTGCTGTATGTTAGTTTTCATTTATCAAGGAAGCCAATCAGTATAGTTAAGGTAAGCAAAAGGGAAGTAACTTTTTTTCTATATCCTGATGCTGTCAAACAAGGAAGTATGTGTTTATTTTCCCTAAAAGTATAACTGCGCATGACAGTGCAGTAGTTCTATAAAAATGCTGGATGACAATTAGAACTACACAGATGTACCGTAATAAAACTACATAAAATATGGATAACAAACTATTATTTGGTTAACATTCTACAAAGATGCTGTATTCAAAGATATGTAAAACTTGTGAATGCATCTTAAAAGGGCTTCATTTCACTTGAATGTGCATTTAGGATGTTTGTAAGGATATAGATATGTTGTGATGAATTTATCTGGAAAATTATATTGGATATTCTCTTAAAAGCTGTCCAAATCTTTTTATGGTTTTCATTTAACTTTTACTTGTGGCTGATTAGCCTTATCAAGTTTTGTGATAAACATAAAAGTTATAATCTGTCTGAATTAACTTTATTGGGTTTTAAAAGAATACAGAGTAAGATAACTCATTCAGTCATTCATTCGATTTATATGGCCACCCATCTCAAACAAGCGATTCTGGGCAGTGAACAAGCATAAAAATAAAAAAGTAAATATGTGCAGTCAAGAAAATTATAATCCATAGAAGTTAATAGAATCAGGAAATGGGGTGCTTAACTTTACATTTAATTTTATAATAAATACTATGCCAGATAAATTTTAAACTGAATAACGCATGTTGCCTAAAATTTGAAAGTTTGAAGTAGCCTTATCAAGTTTTGAAATAATATAATATAAAATAACTTACTTAACTTCATTTCCAGTGTCTGATAGCTTGTTCCAGTAAGGTAAAGACTCAACAAAATAAAATATTCAACAGCATTTCCCTTCTCTTCCACTTTAATTTAGGGAGAGCTGCATAAACACTGTACTACTCTTCAAATTATTGAGCGGGATACCCATGAAGAAAATGGCATCCACATTCCACCTGTTAAAACATTATATAATAATTCTCGCTGTGGCTGGGAACCTTTTGGTGAGTAGTAGGTCTCCCTACTTCTGATAATAATAATAATGAAGAGTGTGTGACCAACCATAATGTGCCTTGAGTGCAATCCCAAAATAATCGGAGCACCACTTGAACACCATTGGAATTGTTAAATTCACCATCAATCAAAAGTTAGCTTTACTTAGAACAGCTTATATCCTACGATATCTGTAACACTTTCAAGCATTCATATCTGCCTAGCCAAGGTCTTCGAGAAAGGACCTGATAAGCAAACAAAAATGCCAAATCCAGTCCAAACATCTGGCTGATTGTAACAAACCATAATAATAATAGAACACCATGGGAATTGACAAAAATCACTGTCTATCAATTGCAATTAGCATCTTTGTTTGGACTATCTTACATCCTGCAAACAATACTTTTATCACCATCAGACAAAAACATCTACCTAATCCCAGATCCTTGTAAAGGACTCAGTTGATGCATAAAAAGGCCAAATCCAGTCTAGCCGTCTTATCTGACTGTGCAAGCAACCATAATAATTCGAAAAGATTAGCAAACAAATAATTGAAGTAAAACACTGCTTTAAATAGGACAATCGGAAAAGGATAGATAGATAGATAGATAGATAGATAGATAGATAGATAGATAGATTTTTCTCCATCAATTTTATTCTAAACACATCCTTATCTGAACTTTTTAATCTTATAAGAAGAAAATACTTTTTGAAGTAAGTCAGGAACATTAAGAAGTTCAGTGAAGCATATTTTTTTTGATATCTATGTGTAATGTAAAAAAAACCCAAGCTACATTATTTGACCTGAATCTTGTAAAGATTAGTGATATAGAAGTTTTAAAATTAATTACATTCTTTTTTCCTTCCCAGTTCAGTATTAAATGTATTGCTAGGCAGCACAAATACTAGCAATGTTGTTCACATGACATATTCAAGGGTAAGTGTGAAAGGGAGACATAATGACTGCACCCCTTCATCACATCTCCAGGATTTCGTGGATGGTATTATGCATCCCTTTTGACAGATAGTACAAATACAGCTTAAGCACTTTGTTCTTGGCACAGTTTTAGCTGAATATACAAAGCCAGCACAGGCCCTTCTTTCCCCAATGCATTTACTGAATATGAACGTGTTATGCAGGGATGGTATTATTTAGACACATTTTAAAAGTTAACATATGAAAGGCCATTTTAAACTGCATAATTTCCATTTGTATAATGGTATAATGATTAAGTTATGTACTTTTAACCATAAAGGTACATTTTCTTTTGCTATAATTTGATCTTGGAGAAAACGATTTTCTCTTTAAATTATATGAAGCCATTTTTATACAAAACACAAATATGAACAGATAATCACTGTTTATATAGGTTATTTGTATTTAAGCAATTCGGTCCCTTAAAGTGTGTGTGTGTCTGTCTGTCTTCCTAGATAAAAGCAACTACAAGCAGTTATTGGGAGCCCTGGATTATTCATTTCTCTGTGCTTATGCTGTCGGAATGTATTTGAGGTACATTTTCTTACTCTTGTTTCATAAGTTAAGTGCATCAATACAGAATATTATTCTATCATTGAGCTTGGTCAGCATTTTGCTTAGAGGTTTCTGGGAAGCAAAGAGAATATTACTGAATGAGAAATGTTGAAAGGACCAAATCAAAACATGAAATATTTCTTATTGTAATTAAAATTGAAAGAAATGTGAGAAACTGACATTGATTCAATTCTCTGCAAAACCCCAAAATGTTTCAAATACCAGTGATTCATGCTGCTACTGCTAAGCTATAGTGTTTCATTTTGAAATGTAAGAAAACTATTTTGGGTTGTATAAATTCACTTTAAGCCACTTTCTATCTACATGCATAAATAGAGTCCACCAAGAAGTATTCGTTTAGGCCATTCAAAAACCTATGTTTTAATGATTTTAAATAATTGTCATGCTGTTATTTGCTTTTCACTGAGCTTCTCAAAGCCTCTGTGTCCCTTTTCTACCTCTTCGTGTTGGGAATAGTGATTCAACAAGCTATCCTTTGGTATCATAGACACATATGTTGGACCTGATTATACTGGAGACATTTTAATAATCTTGGCAAAATATTCTTGAAATTACATTTGAAATCTATATTTTGAGGATTTTTAATAATTTGTAAGGTTTTGGTTTTCAGAGAGCTATGATTATAATTAGTTTTAATTCAATATGCATTCAAAATTAATCTTCTTTTTAACCTTAATTTAAAGTGGCATAATAGGAGAACGTTTGCCTATTCGATACTATCTCAGTGGTGGGATGCTTGCCAGTGGATTCTTTACTGCATTATTTGGAATTGGCTATTTTTGTAATATACATAGTTTGTGGTACTACATCATTGCTCAGGTAAGCATACTAGGTTATTTTTTGAAACCTTTCAAATACAGCCTAAGAATATAAATGCATCTATGGTGCCGCATTTTCTTGTTGATGTATCCCAACCATAGTTTGGAGGCATTTTAATGTTATTATTAAATATTGTGGCTAGTAACTATTGATTATATAGTCTTACATTGGCTCATCTAATTCTCTTTTTTTTTTTAATTCAAAAATTAAAATCCAAAATCCAGAAGAAAAATTGAACAAAGACAAAACAAAGCTAAAAAAAACATTGAAAATAATATGATTTTTTAAAAAAAGACGCATATCATTCTCACCCAGTTGAACATTGACAAATCCATACCCACCTCTTGCAGAGCAGGCCCATGCTTTCTTGAAGTACATTGACCAAACCAGTGTATAACATGCCAAAATGGGATCATATTTTAGGCTTGTATAAAGGTACTATGATTAGATTTCTCCAGTTCATTTCTTAGTGATTCCTGCTTTCACTGAATATTCTGCATAGTAGTACGGTTTGTAAAAATTACCAAGGAAAATCTCTTCTTTTATAGAAATACACACACACACACACACACACAGGTTCCAATTTGTTGCAATGAAACTCCCCATTTCATTCAGCACTCAGACACAAAGTTCATCCAGGTAAACATTTACTGAGAAATCATATTGGCACATCTGGGAAAACCCAAATCGGAGAGATGCGGGTTTTCCCTTCCTAACTGAAAATCAAAACCCCATCCCCTGTACCAACCAATCCATCCCATTAACCATCGTCCCAACTGGAGATATTCCCCCAGACACACCTCTCCAGGTGCATGGAAACTTGTCCTTGACTCTATGAAAAGATTGTCTTGTGTCTAATCTTCCACCTCTCTATGAAATCCCTTCTCCCAAATTCCCAGGCACTAAATGTGGCTGTCAGGGTTCTGACGGATGCCCTAATTAATTCATGAGCTTTGAGCCAAGGTTCAAAAGAAATCCAATTATTTATTAGGAGCAACATGTAAGTGCAGTCAGCTCTGCCCCACGTAATTTACTGCCTACCTATGACCCTATTCCCCCTTCCTCCTAGGGTTTCTCATAAATCACATTCTCCAACGGAGCACTTTGTGGACTGCAGAAAACACGCCTCTCCAGCTAGCTCTAGTAATGCAATCTGGAGAAAGGTATGCGTGGAATGTGCTTCTAGTCATAGCAATCGAGCTTCTCCCCCCTCCTGGCTATGGCAACTCAAGAGCAGGCCAGGAATGCTTTACGAGTTGACAGTGGCAGCCTTGAAGCTTCTAAATAAAATATGGCTTCCAAGGCTAACACATACATGCATACATACATACATAGTATATTTTTCTCCCTCCACCTTTCCCCACTTGCTTCCTCAGTGTTGTCCGCACTACAAGCGACATGAGAAAATGGGGACCAGCTGTGCATGTGCTTAAATAGGGCTAAATTTTGGGGGTAGGACTTAATTTTAACACATGTGCACAAAACAGTGCTGGGCCTTCTTTTTGGGGTGGGTCGTGTTTTAGGAGAAGCATGGTGTGTAGGTGGATGGGTGGGTATGTATAATTTTTTTCTTTGATAAAAGAGTTTCTATTATTATTTGATATAAAAGTTTGTATTATTCCTTCTACAGATAAACCCATTTTTTAACACTTTACTTGTTTTGTAATTATTCTGAGAATTTTTACTCTGAAGAGAAATTTTATAATTCATGTTTATCTGTTTTGCAGCTCAAAACAACAGTCTAAACTACTATTGATTAAGAGCAGTTGATTGTTAGGAAATAGAAGAATTCAAACTAATTTCTAAATCTGCCTTTAAAAGCTGGATATTTCACTGAAAGTAGCTGGATTTTGCATTGAAACAAAACAAACATATGTTGTACTATGTACTTTGTAGGAGCCTATTTCCAAAACAATATATAAATAATTAAAAAAGAAAATGTTGACTTCAATTCTTTACTCTTCCAAAGTACACATTTCCTAATGAGAAACATAAATCTTTGGTAAAGCAGAAGATGCCTGGTATATTCCAAAAGATGTTGCATTTTCTGTCAGCTCTACTATTTAACAACTGAGAGGATTGCTATCTGCTTCTGAACTAAATAATGCTTGATTATTTATTCTCTTCAGGGGTCATGCATAAATCAATACTCCTTTCACTTTTATTGACACTGCAACTCCTTCAGTTAAATAGATGGAGAATAAAAATATCACATAGTACATACCCTTCTGTTGCACAGCAGTTACTCTATATGTTTCAAAATGACCCAGAGAGGTCAAATTATAATGGCTAATTTGATGTAGTACAGACAGAAAAGAGTAATACAAGGATGAGACTTGAAATCTGGCTGATTTATTGTGCTAATGAACAATTATAATATATTTTTTCTGGAATGTGTACCATAAATTTAAATATTATATTAAATATTAGCTTATTATTGTGTATTTTGTAGCTATGAAATATTTTGCTGCAGGATAACCTTTGCCATTAAAAACTTTTCAGGTAGCTAATGGATTGGTACAAACTACTGGCTGGCCCAGTGTGGTCACTTGCATTAGCAACTGGTTTGGAAAAGGAAGGTAAATTCTCTATTCTTCTCTCTTTAATTCTAATAAAATAATGCTTTATCAAAAAACATCAGCTGTTTTGCCAACTCTTTCTAGTGGGGGCTGCTTAGCTCCAACAACTGCTTCCTGTTGGGGCCCTAAGGAGTCCAGGCAGGCAGGCAAGGGGTATCTGGGAGGGGAGGGGCAAGTAGAGGCTGGTGAGGCGCCCCTCAATGTGAGTGACATTGAGTTGACCATGCCCACCCAGTCACATGACCACCTAAATTTTAAATATGTGAATATTTCCACTGCACATAGTTAATGTTAGTGAGAATATTAACCTTTTTTTTTTCTTTTTCATTCATTGTAGGAGAGGATTGATAATGGGATTATGGAATTCCCACACTTCAGTAGGAAATATTTTAGGATCCTTAATAGCTGGCTACTGGGTATCTATCTGCTGGGGCTTGTCTTTTGTGGTACCTGGCATTATAATATCCTTAATGGGGATTATATGCTACCTGTTTCTTATTGAACGTAAGTACCTATGGTAAAATGGATTTATATATGTGTATATGTGTAAAATGTGTATAGGTATATGTATGTGTATAAAAATGTATGTATGTGTGTGTGTGTCTGTGTGTATACACATAAATACATACACATATTCAGATTCTGAATATGTTTTCATTTGGAATCAGACAAAAAGTCAATCAATCAGTGCTATTCACAGCGATAAAATAAAACCTAATCTCCTTGCTTTTCTTTGTCAAATAACAAAATAACCTTTAAAAGGTAGAACTGAATCTAGGATAGGACAGAATCTGTAACCTTAGCCCATCTCCAGGTTTAAATATAGGTTTAACAAAACTTTCATACTTACGACAATTTTCCATTATTGTGCCCTTTCATAATAATAGTTTTTTATTATAGCAGTTGGCAACATTTTGAAAAACATGCCATATACATGTTAATTAATTCTTTTCCTGTTGCATAATTTCAGATCCTAAGGATGTAAACTGTACAGTAAAATCATCAACTGTAAGTAAAGTGATGTTTTAAACAATATCTGACAACTTAACTATTTTAATTCCTCAAGGTGCTCTGACACCGTGCCTGATTTGTAACTCCGGCTTGCAGGTATTTTTAATCTAATGATTGGTATTTAGGGCAGCTTTTTGCAAGTAAAGAAGATTTTTGTATTTTTGTACAGGTAATCCTTGACTTACAAAAGTTCATTTAGTGACCATTCAAAGTTACAAAGGCACTGAAAAAAATGACTTATGACCATTTTTCACACTTACGACCATTGCAACATCCTCACTGTCATGAGAGGCCAGGCGAGGAAAAGTGCTCCTTGACGTGAGTGATGTCGAGTTGGTCACGCCCATCCAGTCACATGACCACCAAGCCACACCCACCAACTAAGCCATGCCCACAGAACCGGTTGTTAATTTGAATCCCACCCCTGAACAGGGGTGTCAAACTCAAAGCCTGCGGGCTGCATCAAGCCTGTGGGGTGCTTAAATCTGGCCTACAGGTCCAGCCTGGAAATATAAAAGTGCCTCTGCTAGCCAAAACGGGCTGTGGGGGGCCACATGCACCCCCGTGGCCTGTTTTTGGCCTCCCTGGCCTCCAGCAGCACTCTGCCGGCCAAAAATAGGCCACATGGAGGTCCTGCAAAGTCCCACACAGCCCATTTTTGGCCTCCTCGGCCTCCAGCAGCACTCTCCTGACCGAAAATGGGCTGCGTGGGGGCCACACATTTTGGCTGGTAGGATGCTGCAGGAGGTGGCTGTCCCATCTCACTCCCGCTCCCTACCCTGCGCCAGCCTGCAGAGAACTATAATGCTGATCCAGCCCTCGAAGAAATCCAGTTTGACGCCCCCAACATAGAACATGAAATGCTTGCTTAATATTCAGTATATAAATATCAATATATCTTTTTTTTTTACTGTACATTACAATATTTCAGTTGCTTAGTTCAGTTGCTTAGAGAAGAGACATACTGCCTACACTAAGTTTGATGGGGTCTCTCTTATAGGATCCAGAAATGCAATGTCTGCTACGGAGTAATGAAAATTGCACAAAGCCACTGAATCTTAATGGAGGATACGAACACTTTGGAAATGGAAATGCTGCTATAAGTTTTACTGGTGCTTTGCAAATACCTGTGAGTATGCCAGCTTCTCTAGTAATGGTAGTGGCGGATCATTGGAAATATGCCAGCAGCCAAATTCTAATTTGAATGTGGGGACTATGAAGAATAAAACCATTAGACATATGTCAATCAACCAATTTCTAATGTGAATTTACAATCAGATTTGAATCTCTTTAATTTCAAGATTCAGTTCTACTGTATCAAAGTATGTATATGCATGTGCAAGATTTTTGAATCAAACTGAAAGCACCTGATTTTATTCAACACACTAAGTGAACTTGACAATTTAACAATAATTCATTTGAAAGGAGGTTTAATTAAACTGAAACCTGAACCAATCTTATAGATCCCTAGAAAACCATCAGGATTGTTGTTAATGCATGGCTTTGGAATTTCCATTCATGGGAATTATTCCAGAGAAGAAAACACTCCGTCAGTGTTCCAACCAAACTCTCCATCTCAAATCAGCACTCAGAGACTAATATGACATCCAAGTAAGAATTCATTAGAGAAGTCAGATTGGCACATCTGGGAAAACCCAGATCTGAAATCCCTCATTTTCGCCCGCTATATCAAACTCACACCCAGCCCCCTTACTGATGACCCTCAAGTCACACTCTCCAATCCACCTCCATTCTGAACTCCAGCCAAGTCCAGTCACTCCCCTCCAAACTCCAGGGACTCGGCCTTGAGCTCTGATGAAAGAATGTTGTTGCAGCTATCCTCCCTTCTCACTTTGCTTTCATTCCCACAGTTACCCATTCTCCCTTGTGACAGCTCTGAATCCGATTCAAGATGGATGGGGGGCTGACACACTCTAGATGGTGTAACATTCAATTAGCAAAAAGGGTTGTGCACTTAAAGAGAGGAGGGATTAGAATGGACTATGCAAGAAGATTCTTCCCCCCTCCCCGACCCCCAAGTTCAAAAGATTCCAATATCATAGTCACTCTTAAATGATAGCAAAAGAAAGAGATTTTTTTGATGTTACCTTATTATTTGTTGGTTTGAAAGGAGGGTCCCTAGCAAATGAGGCAGCTCCAAGGCACGGCTCATTTGCAATAGAAACTTTCGATGGATCCATTATCTCATATATTGAAATAAATCTTATTGGTTCAATCTTACAGAGGGTATATGACTGCAGACCATGCTGTTTGCTTTGTATCAATGATTACTCTTTGAACAGAGGCTGTTTATGCATGATCCTATATTATTATTTAATTATATCTGTATAATATTCGACACCTATATGTTGTACAGAAATCCTTGCACAAAAATTACCCCAAAGTAAAATGCTTGGTTTTTTCCTTTTCAAATTAATGTTATTTTCCATTCTTTGTAGGGAGTGGTAGAATTTTCTCTCTGCCTATTATTTGCCAAATTAGTCAGCTACACTTTTCTTTTCTGGCTACCACTATACATCACTAATGTAGGTAAGTGTCCTAGTTTAAAGTCCTAGTCCTTACATAAAGAATTATAGAAGGCTGGTCATATAAAATATTGCCACAAATCATATTTAAGAAAGAATTAAATATGGTTAAACTTTTTCCAAGTATGCTATTAAAAATTTAGACCCACAACTTTACTCAACTAAGTCCTTTGGGAGTGGTGGTTTTAAAAAGCATAATAACAGGCAAACATTTATCAGAATTGGACTTAATAGATGTGATGAATTAAGTTATTTTTGTAAGTTAACAAAAAGCTTGATTATATCCAATTATATAAACTACTATTTCCTAAAAATGTGTATGTTCTATAATGATTTCATCAGCTAAATATCTACTCATAACAATTGACGATTGGAGTAAGAAAAAACAGAGAGATACAAGAAACTGAGGTGTGTGTGACAAAAATTAGGACATATGTTTCCCAGCCAGTCTTGCAATCCCTTGCTCCCTCCCTTATCCAGCCACAGCCATTTACCTGCCAACTAGAAAAGGATGGGAAGGAAGGAAGGAAGGAAGGAAGGAAGGAAGGAAGGAAGGAAGGAAGGAACTTTTCTGAAGCTTCCTGCCAGCTTCCCAAAAGGAAACTCAATATGGCAGCTGGCAAGAAGTCCAAAGTCATTTCCACTGGGTTTTTTTGCCAACCAATGGTCATTTAGTTTCTCTGTTTAGATGAGGAAATACAAGTAATCACCAGGTTATAAGTGTTCCCTTAGCAAACGTTCAAAGTTACATGATAAGTGCTCCCTAGCGTCTGTGAACAAGTTCCAAAATTATGAATGTTCCAGCACCATGGCAGTTGTTCATTCTTATGAATGACTGCAGAGGCTCTGCAATATTCACCCGACCTACCCCCCACCATCAAGCGCTTCGGCAGCGACAAATGCAGACCGGAATGCAGACTTTAAGAATGCTTTGGCGATGAAAAGGAGGTATGGAAGGCTGTGCAGTGCCCTCCAGGCCTTCTTTCTCACTCCCCGGAGCCCTCTTCAAGTCGGTCAGTGGTGAAAAATGTGGACTGGAAGTGCTTGTGAATGGTTTGAAGAATGCTTTAGCGATGAAAAAGGAGGCGCGGAAGGCCTTGTGCAGCCTCTAGGCCTTCTTTCCCACCTCCAGAGTCCTCTTGAAGCCATTCAGCGGTGAAAAATGTGGACTCAAAGTCCACACAAATGGCTTGAAAAGGGTTCTGGAAGTGAGAAAGGAGGCCTGGAAGGCCGCACACAGTCTTCCGCACCTCCTTTTTCATAACTGAAGCCTTTTTCAAGCTGTTTGTGGGGACTTCCAGTCCACATTTTTTTGCCAGCGAACAGCTTGAAGAGGACTCTGGAGGCAGGAAAGAATGTCTGGAGGGTCATGCAAGACCTTCCATTCCTCCTTTTTTTATCACCAAAGCCTTCTTCAAGCCCTTTACTGACGAGAAAGGAGGAAGCAAGCAAAGGAACAGGCCGAAGAGGAGACAGATCTTCATAATGTAAGTCACCAGGCATGGCAAGTTGGGGGAGGAAGCAGCTGTGAGGACCCAAGGGAGGGAAAGTATCTGTGGGTAGGGGAGGCCCTGGGTGGTCTGAAGTAGGTGACCTGTTCCATTACTAGGCCTCCCATAGCCTTCCCCATCCCGAGATAGCTCATGTTCACTTAATGAACCGCACATTCGATTAGCGAAAGTATGGCCAAAAAGAGGGAGTGATCATGTTCATTGTACAAGATTTACTCCTGCGAATCCTTGGGCTACAAATGGAATAGGCAGACTCCATTACATTCGTAACTCAAGGACTACCTGTATTTCTGAAACAATGTTTGAATGGTATATGAGATGTCTAGTATTTTATTTTAATTCATTTGCATTTTGTAAAAGTTATGAGAAACTAATTATAGGAGAAAGAAACTTAATTTTTTAAAGTATTTGTAAGACTAAAACATAGAATCCAATATTTATACTTCATGTTGAAATAGAACAATCCTTTATTAAGAGAAGAAGAAATATATTAAAATTCACAAACTAAATTCTATCTCAGAGGGGTTTTTCCTTTCATATAGCTTAATATCAGTTATGTGAGATGATATGAGATTCTTCTACTTTAATACTAGGTACAAGACTGGATGCAAAAAGTTCAATATGATTCCAAATGATCCAATAATTTTTTCTCTTTATTATAGTTCCAAAAAAAGTAATTTAGACATGCTATACCTACTTTCTTGGGAAATATTATGGCACTTGAAAATATTTAAACTGTTAACTGATATATTTTTATTTTTCATTGGTAGAGCATCTTGATGCTAAAAAGGCAGGTGATCTTTCTACCCTATTTGATGTTGGAGGAATTTTTGGTGAGTGTGCAACTATGACGTGTTTGTTATTTTTGAAACCTACACATATATGAGTCTTTGGATTTTTAAATCAAATGCTGAAACATTAGAGACAAGAAATACTTTAAAACAGGGAGTGGATACTGATAATTAAAGCTTGGTTGCTGACTTGAGAAAATTATTGGAGGGTATCTTTAATGGAGCTATCAGACCTGCCTCAACTTGAACCTTTAAGTAAGAACAATCTTTGACTCCAGTTGTTGAGAAGGGTATAATTTACTAAAGGTCAAGTGAAATACAGTAGAGCAAAGCCAGAACTGAAATTTGCGTGCCAAATCCCCAAGTGTAACTTTCCCCCTTAGGCACTTCCCATTGCATTCTTCACATAGCAGAGTGACTTTGAAACGTTGTCTCCACTAATTTCACTTTTCCCCAAGCATTCTCCATCCCTTCCACCTTCCCCCAGGGTCCATGGCAGACTAGTACTGAGTGATAGCAGAGCACAGGTGTGAGGTGGCAGTTCTGACAGAGGTTTTGGATGAGAGTGGTGGTTCTGATATTTAATAACAGTTTATATGGGGCAAGAAAAGTAGGCATCTTTGGGATATATTCTTAGAAACTGGATAGAAATTGCAGCATTCAAAACTGATGTAGAAAAATAGTTCTGAAAAGTCTATGAATGGATTCGGTAACAATATCATCCTTCCCATATTAAGTAAAAGATTGGCAAAAATATAATGGCATACCATATTATATCAAGTAGATAAGAAAAATATGCTTGGGAGAGAACAGTGACAACTGAAGTCATGGAACGAATACTATTGTTGACAGAGCAGAAATTGAACATTTATAGGGTTCAGCAATGTGATTTCTGTACAGAAACTCCCATCACTTTGAAACCAGCTCTGGTTATTTATGATTTATTTAGTGTGTATGAGAACTGAATTTATTTACTTCTGGCTCAGCTATGGTGTATTTCAAAACATAATAAAATTATTTTTTGAAATGCTCTGCTCTTTCTAGTTCATCATTTTAGGCACCCTCATCCTTCCTTGATCCTAGCAAGATTTTCAAGGGAAAAATGATATAAGAGTTTTCCATTTAATCCTCATAGGAAGTGCTCAGCTGTCTTTGGTCATATTTGCGAATAAAGCATGCAACATAAACAAAGTTATGATGGAGATGCAAGTGAGTCATTTCCATTTTGTAAGGGTCGGAAGTGAAGGATATTTTTTTTATTTTTTCCACATCTATAGTAGCTTGGTGTGAAGTGGTATTTTTGCTCAGTATTGCTATATGGCAGTAGAAAAGATGAAGTGGGTGACTGGGCTAGAATTGGAAAGGATGATAAAAACAGACAAATATTCATTGTTGTCAGTTGAAGAGTAAATAGAGGAGATTTTTCACTGCAGAATTAATGGTAATCATAGCTTTGTGGATGATATACTGAAGGTCACTTCTTAAAAACCAAGGAAAAATTACTTTTATAGTGTTATTTTGTTCAGTTGTGAATGTACAAAGAATGTTGCTACATTTTGCATCTCTCTTTTTTTATACAGGTGGAATTTTAGCGGGTGTAATATCAGACCGACTCAAAAAAAGGGCTACAACTTGTGGCATGATGCTGTTGATAGCTGGACCCACTGTAAGTTATGAGATGGTGGATGATGATGATGAAGATGATGAAGATGATGATGATGACAACGATGAAAGTATTGATGGCTTTTTGAGCTATAATGTATAAACAAAAGCAGGCTTAATGAAAGAGAGTTGCATTTTTGTACCCTAGTATTGTGGGCATTTAAGCATTTTTCTTTCCCTAGAACCCATTTCTGCAATTTTGAATAATGACAAATGAAAATAGAATTCTAGAATGAAAAATAATGCTAATTTTATAAATGACATCTAGCCAAGACAGCCTGATTTATTACAGAATGATTTGAACTAACTCTGCTACTTGTGTCTGTCCTAGCTGTATATATTTTCTGCAATCAGCAAAATGGGTTTTGAGGCCACAATAAGTAAGTTTTATGCTTTATTTTTCCTTCTCCCTACCCGCTTCATTTGGGTTGTTTAAATATAAATCCACTGCAATTCTTAACTGGAATTTCTATGGTTAAAACTAACAGTCTGGGTCACACTGAGATAATTTCTGTTAAGACCAAATAAATTATTTTGAAGGAGAGGTTCAGAAAACAAATAATTTTCAAATGATGTGTTTCAATGAAAATGTCCTCAATAAGGTGCCCTCTAGATGTTTTCTGGATTACAATTGGAAAGCATAAGACTGGGCTAGGTTGTCTGTGTAACAGGCGATTCTTCCTAGAGAAGAAGAGATATGATATAATAAGGAGAACTAATAATTATTTTAATCATTAATATTAATGAGAAATATTAATGATAATAAGAATAAGTATTATTAATAATAAGAGATATGACATGCTTAATAATAGATGGGAAAGTCCATTTAGCCATTGAGTTCAGCTGCCAACTCAGTGCATGGAACCAGGTAAAGCAACTCAGACAAATGGCTAACCCATTCAGTGATGAAGACTCTACCAAAACTCACTATTTTTAGTATTGCTGGTACTGATAAAAAGGATTGTCTAACATTCAATGATAATGTACTTTCTTGCAAATTCTATAATTCCATGTAATGCTCTCTCAAACTAGAGATACTAAATCTTGATGTTCTAAGTGATATCACTTCAAGTTATGTCATCAGCCCTCTCTACATCTTTCTTTTTTTGCTGACTTTCTCAAGGGAAGAAATCATCAAGTTGTGTATCTGCAAAACTTATTGGCAGTTTTGTGGCGGAAATTGAGACGTTCATTTTATATCTAATGAATACAGCTTTAAAACTGTAATTCATAATTATGTTGTTTCTTTCACTTCATTTCTGTTTCCCTTATTCACTCATAAGAGTAGGATAATTCATGAATCTCTGTTTTTCAGATCAGTAATACTCACAGCAACAGCAATGATCTGGGCCATACCTTGTTTTTTTTCTCATCAGATCATGCTTTGCAACAACTAAGGAAAGACAATTAAATCAAATAAACTGATAGAATAAAATAGTTTTCACAGCTCCTATTTTCATGAAGTCTGCTAACCAACAGAGTGTTACCCACAAGCATTTATCAAGTATTGTAGCCCAAGTATTGTAGCCCAACCCAGCTGAAAACATCACCAGATCACTGTCATTTCCTACTCTCTTCTTCTCCTCTTCCTTCACCAATGCTCAACTTATTGTCTAAGAATACTGGAATAGACGCTTGGAACGTATGTATGGTTAAAAGAAAAGAAATAGCTTTCTTCTTCAATAAAATATTTCCCATTTCTCTAGCTTGGTAATAAGAAAGAAACAATACTGATTCTTTCCAAGTATGGTCGTTGCTTTAGTGCAGGGGTATCAAACTCAAGGCCTGGGGGCCGGAATTGGCCTGTGAGGCTGCCCTGGAAACAGCAAAGGACCATGGGGCCTCTGCCAGTGAAAATGGAGCTCTGTTTTTGCTGGCAGAGGTTTGAGGAAGCCATCGCAGCCAAAAATGGAACTTGGGAGCCTGTTTTCATTGCAGAGTGCTCAGGCCACCACAGGCGCCCCTGACACAAGTGATGTCAAGCTGGCCATGCCCACCCTGGCCATGCCCGCCATAGCTCCCTGGCAGAGGTGATCTTCAGCAGGTTCTGACCAGTTCTAGAGAACCGGTAGCGGAAATTTTGAGTAGTTTGGAGAACCGGCAAATACCACCTCTGACTGGAGTTTTTACAGTATCTTTCCCCTGCCACGCCCACCAAGCCCACAGAACCGGTAGTAAAAAAATTGAATCCCACCACTGCTCCTTGAGGTCAAACACAATCCTGATGCGGCCCTCAATGATATCGAGTTTGACACCCCTGCTTTAGTGGATAGTAGTGTATCAGGAAACCATTACAATGTTTACATTTATCAGTTGTTTAATTGCCCATAGTTATTGACTATGGCTTATTAACTACTGATTATTATCCAGCAGCTAAGGGGCTAGGTTAGACACCAAGGCAGTGAATTTTAGTCCTCTTTTAAGCAGGAAAGAGAGCTGGGTGATTTTGAGCCAGTCACTCTCTCTTAGCTTCACAGGACTGTTACAGTTGTGGGGAAAACAAGAGGAGGGAGAAATATGTTTGTCACTTTGAGTTACTTATAAAGTAATAAAGGGAGGATAAAAACCTAACAAATAAACCAAGTGGAAGTACAGGTCACTATGTACTGTGTTATAAATAGCTCTGCTGCTTAACGACTGCAATAAAAATTTTCTTTTCATTACAATAATTGGCATGAGCATCATCGACCTTAGTGATACTTCCTTTAGAAAGTTATATTTAAAAAGATTGCACCATGTGTTTCCTTTATGTGCTTCAATAGGCACACCTTGCATAGTTTACAGGTTCCAAATAAATTAGAAATGGAATTTAGCAGAATTTACTCATATATTTTCCTAGTGCTTATTCCTTTCAATAGCAAACTAGTCTGAGTTTTCCAGTGTTGGATGAAAATTAAATAAGAGGTTCTGCATCTGCTGACTATTGATGATATTAAATACATACAACTTTACTTTTTAAATTTCAGTTATGTTGCTCATCTGTGGAGCTCTTGTGAATGGTCCATACGCATTGATCACGACAGCTGTCTCTGCTGACTTGGTGAGTCCTTTTCTGTTCTATAAGCATCATATTATTATCTGCTACAGTATTTTTGTTGTATTATTTTTAATAAATACATATAAAAATTAAGAACAAAATTTCTAGAGGAGGAGGAAAATATATTGTGTATTAGTAATATTCAGTAGCAATATTATTACATTTTTTCAGTGTTACATCAAATAATTTGAGAAAGATTTACAATATAAGTAAGATGAAGATTATCACTGTCTCTCTTCTCTGTGTTTAATTATTTCTATCTGAATATTTTGTTTTTAAAGGGTACCCATAAAAGTCTTCATGGAAATGCAAAAGCTCTCTCAACTGTTACAGCCATCATTGACGGAACAGGCTCCATAGGTATGGTATGGTATCAAGAGTGGTATGGTATCATCCTCAAGAACAAAAGGTTGAAAAGTTTGATAAGAAACTCTTGACCAGCCTTTCCCAGCCTGGTCCTCTCCAGATTTTGAGAATGTTCTACCAGTGTGAGAATTACTTTATAAAAAGGTTGCAGTAGGGATGCACCCCGTGTCTGTGTGTGTCAGTTATAAATCATCATCCTTTTTCAATGGTGACTGTGAGTTCTTGTTCCACTTAGATACAAAACCAGCCAAATGACTTTGGGTCAGTCACTCTCTCCCAACCCTAGGAAGAAGGTAGTGGCAAACCATTTCCTAAAATGTTGCTAAGATAATTTTTCTATGTTTAATTGCCAGGAATGAAGACTGACTTGAAGGTACACACACACACACACACAAACACACGTGCAATGCAGCGCAGTGGTGGAATTCTTATGCAAATATAGCAATAGCAATAGCACTTAGACTTATATACTGCTTCACAGTGCTTTTACAGCCCTCTCTAAGCGATTTTACAGAGTCAGCATATGGCCCCCAACAATCTGGGTCCTCATTTTACCCACTTGTAAGGATGGAAGGCTGAGTCAACCTTGAGCCTGGTGAGATTCAATCTGCCAAATTGTAGGCAACCGGCAGTCAGCAGAAGTAGCCTGCAGTACTGCATTCTAACCACTGCGCCAACTGTAGCTGTAAATATGTTAGTACATTAATATTTTAATAAAAAGTTGGTAAGTTCGACAAGATCCCAAGCTGTGAATCTTGAAAATGATGTTCTGCTAGCACTCCCATAACACTAATTACAACCCAGTGAAGTGAATGTCCCAAGAGGACTAGCTTACCATCAGCTCTGTGATTCCGCTTCTGATTTGCACGTGGAAATGGGTGAGGATAGGAAGAAAAATGGGCTGGATTTTCTTTCATTCAAAACAGCTTGCAAATCCATCCAGCTGTGAGTTTTCAAGCTCATTCTGAAGTATTATATGCCCCAGGTCCTGCACTGTATTTAATTTATGTGCATGGTATTTTAGGTGCAGCATTGGGACCATTGTTAGCCGGTCTTCTTTCTTCATCTGGTTGGAACAATGTCTTTTACATGCTGATGATAGCAGATGCCTGTGCCTTACTGGTAAGTCATACTGTACTGTAGTGCTGCTGCCTTATTTGTTGAAATGTGGTATAATCAATTGTTAATGCTTCTGTAAAAGCAGTGTAGGCACTTTTATCTGAAGGAGCATTTGGATACATGCTGGGCTAATTGTATTTCTGTTTCTATACAATATATGCTTGTTAAAATATTTTTACTGGAAACATAAGAGTACATTTATTTAAATAAGTTTCACAAATAGATGTCATAGCATAGTTTGTATGTTAGCTAACAGTAACATTAATGAACACATCATTAAAAAGGGATATTTAAAAATATGTTCCTCAAATAGCATCACAGAGATTATTTCTGCAGTACTAAAATATAAGAGCCAGTTTGATGTAGTGGCTAAGGCATAGTCTAGAAACCAGGAGACCATGAATTTTAGCCCTCCTTAGGCACAAAACCAGCTGAATGACCTTTGGTTAGTTACTCCAGCCCTAGAAAGCAGGCAAGGGCAAACAGCTTTTGAAAAACTTGCCAAGAAAACCACAGAGATTAATCCAGGCAATTTCTAGGAGGCAAAAACTAGCTTGAAGGCACGCCCAACAACAACAACTAAAACAATACTGTGATAATCTAATTCTTCCTTATGGCCTGAAATAAATTTCCACAAGGGAGAGCTATTTGCATTCACAATCACATGGTAGTGATTTTACGCTGCTACGTTGTTAGGCCCTAGTTTTATTCTTACTGGATTTATTGAAATAATTCTGAAGATTGTTCTAAATTTCTCCACTTTGGTCAGAAGGAGATAAACCTAAAATGTCATACATCAATGAGTTACCAGGAATCATTTATATATTCAGTGTTGAAATTTAAATTAAGGATTTATAAAATCTTGCCAGTTAGGTCATATGAAATCGTACACTAAAATGGAAAGCTGACATTACAGTGTAATATGCTATTTCCTTCTATTTCTTCATTGCTATTATTTTGCATTAAATCTTGCTAAGTTCCCAAGGTTTGTTTTCTGAATGCTTCCTTTTAATTTCACACACACACACCCAGGTGGTCAAATGCCTTTCTTTAAAGATTGAAATGAAAAATTGGTGTTCTCTTAACATTCATCAAATCACTATTTAGATGAAGAATTGATGTCGTTAATTCTTTTTTTGTTGTTTGCTTCTTGTTGCTCATAATATTTTACATTTAATTATTTTTAAACATTTTTACAGTTTTTACTCCGCCTTATACGAAAGGAACTTCAATGTAGTCTTGACCAGACTTTGTAAGTTTCTGCATGGTTAAAAAAAAAATTCTGGCCTGTTTAACATTAATTTTGTGTCTTAACACTAATTATGTGTCTTTTCACCACTTTTTCCCCTTTTTGTTATTTGGAATTCTGTTTCTCAATCAGAACAGCTTGCGACATAGCTTCAGCAGAGGCCATACTGGGTGCACTGCTAAGAATTGTATTCAGCCACAAATTTCCCACCTCTTTTACAAAAAGAGGTGTAAAAATGCTGTATTTTTTTTTAAAGTACTTGCTACAGTTTTCCTATAAATAAATTCATTTTTTTTCTTTCATTTCTATTTCTTTAAAATCATTTTAACTTTTCTACATGTAATGCTATTTTTATAAAGATATCCATATTTGTTTTAAATTTCTGGAGTTGTGTTCTCTATTCTGTGTGCTCTTTTGCTTAAGAAAAGACAATTGTAGCCATACTGTATATAGTACAAGGTACAAAGCTCTAGACACCAGTTTGCAACTTTTCAGCCCAATTCAGCCCAAAATTTCTCCTGCAAAGCAATTATTCAATTAGTTTTGCCCCATTTCATGACCTTTTTTGCCACCGCTGTTAAGGAAATCACTGCAGTTATTAATTAAATCATGTGGCCATTAACTGAATCTGCTTCTTCCATTGACTTTGTTGGAAGCCAGCTGAGAAGGGGCTAGGACAGTGGTGGCTAACCTTTTGGGGCTCCTGTGCCAAAAATTGTATGCGTGCTGGCATGCGTGCGCTCACATGCCAACACCCAGAAGGCAATGTGTGCCCCCCATGCCCCCTGTGCATGTGCACACAATCCGCTCTGCCCCCCCCCCATCTGCACTGTACCTCACAGCTGATTTTTGGCTTGTTTAAGGCCTTTGTGGCCTTCCAGAGGCTTGAAAAAAGCCTCTGCAGGCTGAAGAGGCCCATTTAGTCACTTCCAGTATTACAGGAAGTGACAAAATGGGCCTATTATTCATTCTGCAGAGACTTTTTTCAAGCCTCTGGGAAGCCAAAAAAGGCCTCAAACCAGCTAAAAAATCAGCTGTGAGGCGCGTGCATGAGCATTGAGGTAAGTTTGCCTGTGGCTTGCCTGCTGGCACAAATGGCTCTGCATGCCACCTGTGGCACGTGTGCCATAGGTTCGCCATCACAGGACTAGGACAACTCACCAAGCCATGCAGGATAATCATCACAATAAATGTTCTCTGCGACTGCTTCCTTTACATTATTTCGATTTTGGTCAATGGAAATAATATTGAAGAAACAGTGGCAGATAACATTTGTTGCATTGAATTATCCTGTGTGGAATTGTCCCATGGCAAGTTGCCCTGCAGTGAGATGGCCATGTCGGGTTGGCCACGGTGAGATGGCTGCAGAGAGTTGGCTGTGACAAGTTGACCCATTCCAAATTGGGAGGTTACAAATAATGATCATATGACCCCAGGACAGTGCAACTGTCATAAATACATGCCAGTTGCCAAGCATCTGAATTTTGGTCATGTGACCATGGGGTCTTAAGTGGGAAAAAAATGGCCACTTTTTTCAGTTCTGTAGTAACAAACAGTCACTAAATGAATGGTTGTAAATCAAGAACTACCTGTATATCTGTTCCTATCCAGTGGTCACCCAGTCTTTTAAAGCCCTGGTATGAAAAACCTAAATATCTATATATCTTTCTTTACATAAATACATAAATTCAAATACATAAGATCTTAAGATAAGATTTCTTGTTTTTCACTTTCTGATATTTCCATTCTTTTGTAGGTTTAAGGAGCATTGACTTTTAGTCAGGAGATTTATTTAAAACAATTATTTTTAAAGAGGTTAATCCGGAAATCCTACTTGATCCCTCTGAGAAGAAAGCTGCTTCTATAAAAGGCACATTGCACATCTTTCTTTGGATTGCTGATATCCCTGGAAATAATATTTGCATGCAAATCGCATTTCCTGAAAAACTTGCAGTTGTTTTTAGACATCAGAATTTTGATTCTTCGCAGCTCCTCTCTTAACTTTGTACATTAATATAGGGAATGTGATATAAAGGCTCTCCTAGCTATTCTACATAGCAGAACTGAGCCAAAGAAAAGTGTGCCTTTATCATCACTTTGTCAAAATATTTTATTACATGATTGCTCTCATGTTTTAAGAGAATTGAAGACAAAAAGCGAAGGAAATAATTAACTCTAGATACTATTTTGGAATGTACTAAAAATGAGCAAAATGTGGATTCAGATGTCTGCCCTGTTATGCCATGTTTACTTTTTGTTAAAAAAAATTGACTGTTGAATATGCAATACTTCCTATTAAGAATATTCAGCATTTTCTATTGTCCAATGTTACTAATATTTCTCATTGTACAGTTAAATATTGAACTTGATTATTCATATAGCTGATTAATGAATTAGAAGCAAATAACTTGTATTAACAGAACTTTCAAGGCATTTCAGAATGATAATATCTATTATCCTGCTTGATTTTTGAAATTGATCAAAATGGAAATTGATTTTAAAGTAATATTCAATAGTTACTGCAGCTGATGTATTTATTCTCTCCCATGGATATTTTTTAAATCATTTTTGGAAAACATTATAAAGTAAATTCACAAACACTGAACCAAATTTCTAGTTGATATTGTTGACATCCAAAGTTGATACATTTGGGAGATTTATCTGCAATTGGCTTACTGGGACTTTCCTTCTCATTGTGTTTATGCAAAAAAGGCCTCTACATCCAACTGAATTGTGTAAAACTCATACCTTCATGACAGTACATTCGCAAGAATCCTTCTTATGTATTTGTCTCTGAAACCTTAGAATTACCCTGGATGTATTTGAATGATTTTATTCTTGTTTATAAGTGCATTTTTGAAAAGACAGGATGGTATTACCTCTATTAAACTACTTATTTACTTACTTATGTCTTTTAATTATTTAATGCCAGTTGATTTAGCTCACAGCTCAACATATTTAATCCATTGGGTTTCTTCACAATGGAGCTCTTTACAATGCAGGAGAAAAGAAGAACAGCAAGAAGGTGGATGAACTCAATTACAGCAGTGATGGAGGGCGGAGCTGGCATTGCGGTGGTACAGCATGCGATCTTTAAGCTCTAAGATCGCTGCTGATATCTCCATAGCAGGACAGTCCCAACGGACCTAAACAATCCCGTAGAGACGGTGACTGAGGAGGGCACATCCTGTTGATCCCAGGGACATCGCAAAGTCCCTGGTAGATCCAGGAGAAGCCCTTTTTTCCCGCGGCGGAGAGGCAGCCGTTAAAGCTGCTGAAGCTGGGACAGCTCCGGAATGGAAGAAAGCTGGAAAGAAAGTGTGTCAGTTTGATGAGATAATTTTCTACTTATTTTTTTCTGGAGAGAACACCCTAAAAGGTTAAAAATTAAATTTAAAAGTGAAGATAAAAGTGCTTAAGCTGTGAGATTAAGCACAAATTAAACCTGAAGGTTTTTTTTTCTTTTTATTGGAACTTTGGATTTTTGTAAAAACTTTTCAATTTTTAAACTGGACTGGTCTTTCCTTTTTAATTTTAATTTTTTCCTTTCAAAATAACTTTTTGGAAAAGTTTTTTTTCTCTTGTTTCTTTTCTTTAATAATTTTAGACTCTTTTTATTTTTTTATTCCTGATTTTAATATTAGAGGGGAAGGGAAAGAAAAGGGCAATAGTAGCGCTGCTACCTGGAGGCTTGGATACATTGTTTTCCTTTCTTTCTTATTGATACATTTGCTGTTACATTCAAGGACTCTGTGCTTTTCATTGAAAAGATAGTGGGAAGAGCATGTAGATTGTTTGCAGGTGCTCTTCTGTGGAACTACTGATAGGTGGAGTCTGGATTTGAAATTGAAGAAAGAAGATTGAAGTGACCTTGAAAAGAGAACTGGAAATTTTGTTTTTTGTTTTAGTAAAGAGCCTCGAACATTTAGTGGCAGTGCTTTGCTTATTGACAGAATAGCACTTTCTCTTTCCTTTGTTTTCTATTCCCCCCAAGTTGGATTTTCATATTTGGACTTGAGTCCTTCGATGCAGGAATAAGACTACTTTTTCCCCCTCCCGCCTCCCTTTGTTCTACCTTTTTAGCAAGGGGAATATACAGATTTCTGTCTTTTTAAAAAAATTTCCTATTTTTTTTATTTTTTCATCCTTTTTCCATTTTCCATTTTTTTTCTTTTTTCTACATAATTGCAACCAATTGGATTAAGGTATTCAAGTGCCTGAAAAAATTTTCCCTTCTCTTTTTTATTTTTATTTTTTGCTTTTATTTATTTTTTATTGCAGTGGCAGTTGGCTGCTCTTGCTTTTTCTTCTCAATTTTCCTATTAAGTATTATAACATGAGCAGAAAGATACCAGCCTCATCTTCTTCAATCCCGACTTCTTTCTCCTCACCATCTGGAGGACAACGATCAATACAGGTGATGTTACAACAAGAGAAGGAGAAAGAAGTGACACTGCAGATGATTATGTAAGGAATTCAAAAGATACAAGTAAAAACAGATAATATTGAAAAGAGAAAGGAGAATATTGAGCAAAGAACTGAAAAGACAGATGAGGAAATTGAAAATATTCAACAGATGATGATGCAATACAAGGACAGAATCAAGAAAATTGAAGAACAAGATGTACAAAGAGATAAGAAGATTGGAGATATGGATACCCAATTGAGTGAAGTGGAAAGAGATAAGGGCAGATCTCTGCAGTCATTGGGATGGGAAATTGATAGATCAGAATTCTATCTTAGATTTCAAAATATAGACGAAGAAAAGGGTGAAAACCTTGCTGAAATGATGACAGAATTCCTGGCAGAAGCATTAGAGGCAACTAAAGAGAAGATGATGGATGGAATGGATGAGGTTTTTCATGTCTATACAAGATATGCAATGAGAAATAAACTGCCAAGAGAAGTTCATATCAGATTTACTAAGAAAAGAATTAAATCACAAATACTGCAGGCGGCAAGAGAAAAAACACTAAAGTACAAAGATAAAGAAATAGTGGTACTGAAACAGGTACCGAGAAGAGTGAGAGAGATAAGAAGAGAATATTTATTCTTGACCAAAGAGTTACTTAAGAGAGGAATAAATTACAGATGGCTGATACCAGAAGGTCTCATGTTTACCTGGCAGGAACAAAGACACAGAATTGATACAGTTGAAAACGCTGAGTTATTCTATCTGGAATATTTCAGAGGAAGGGAGGAAGATACAAGAAAAGAAGAGTCGTTAATTGAATTTCAAGAGGAATGTATAGCAGTAATTGAAAAAGAAGGAGGAGCCGTAGGTGGTGTACCCAGAGAGCAACGAGAACCAAGATCTACTAGAGCAACAAATCCATCTTATAAAGTCTAAAATGGATGAGAGAAAACTGATTACAATTAATATAAATGGACTTAATTCATCTACTAAGAGAAGAAAAATATTTCATAAGTTAGAGAAATTAAAATTTGATATAATCTGTCTACAAGAAGTACATATCAAAAAACAACATGATTATATATTGAAACAACAAAAAATAGGGAAATTATTTACAGTGTTGACACAGTGTAAAAAGAGGAGTGGTGTTATACATTAGAGATACAATCCCTGCGGAACAAATATATACAGATGATGACGGAAGGATTTTGATGGTGGAGTTAATGGACAATAATCTAAAGATACTTTTAATAGCAAGTTATGCTCCAAATGATAACCAAGATTTTTACAGGAAATTACACAAGAAAATAATTGAACTGGACTATGCTAATATCTGTCTGATGGGAGATTTTAATGGAATAATAAACATGACAAATTGGACTATAAAACACAAAAAACAGCAAAGAAAGCTAGAAAGACATTGCCAAAATCATTCTTTCAAATGGTAGATGAGATAAACTTAAAAGATGCATGGAGAGAGAGAAATGCGGAAAATAAACAATATACCTTTTATTCAAATAGACATGCATCATGGTCTAGAATAGATATGATATGGATGTCAACAGAATTGCTTTCTAACATACAAGACATTGAAATAGAAGCAAGTACCTGGGCAGATCACAATCCAATGACACTTGTACGGAAGGACAAAAAAGGAGATCTAGATGGACTTTAAATAATACGATATTAAAGGAAAAAGACTTTAAACAGAAAATTGAGAGAGAATTGACTTTTTTCTTTAAAGAAAATGTAAAAGATGATACATCATTACAAAACCTTTGGGACACAATGAAGGCTTATACAAGAGGCTTGATAATGGACTATACAAGGAAAAGAAATATAAAACAGAAAAAAACTTTTAAAATATTGGAAGATGACTACAAGAAGTTGAAAAAAGAACTACAGAAATTTCCACAAAAAAGGACATTAAAATTAAAATGGACATAACTAAAAATAAAATGGGGCTAATGGAAAAAGAAGAAATAGCACACAAATTAAAAATGCTAAGCAGAACTATTTTGAAGATGCAAACAAACCAGGCAGATGGTTAGCACATAAATTGAGAAAGGAAAGAGACTCGAGAAGGATAAATCAACTGATAAATGAACAAGGACATGTATGCTATGGAAATGCGGAGAAGAAGAAAAATTATGGAAAACTGTACCATCAAGAGAATTTTCAGGAAGAAAGAATTCAACAATACTTACAGGAAGCAAATTTGCCTCAGATACCCAAAAATATTGAAATAATGTTAGAAAGTAACATAACAATGATGGAATTAACAGAAGCTTTTAAAAAGCAAAACTTTTAAAAAAGCAAAACATTAAAAAGGAAACATTGAATCTTCACTTATTAGAAGTTATGAATGAAGCTATGACAAAGAAGAGAATACCCAAAACATGGTCAGAAGCATATATCACACTTGTACCGAAGGAGGACACAGACCCACAGCAGGTGAAAAACTACAGACCAATATCACTATTCAATTCAGACTATAAAATTTTTGCTTCAATTCTGGCAGAAAGACTGAAAAGATACTTAAACAATTTTATTCACTCTGATCAAAACAGATTTCTGCCAAAGAGACAGATTAAAGATAATATGAGAATAGTTTTAGATACACTGGAATACTATGAGGCACATCCCGAAAAGCAAATGGCTCTGATGTTTTTAGATGCACAAAAAGCCTTTGATAATGTGAATTGGCGTTTTATGCTGTTACAATTGGACCAAATGGGCTTTGGTAAAAAATTTACTCAAGCCATAGAAATGATACATCATAAACAAACTGCAAAAATTATGCTAAATGGAGAGTTAACAGACTTTATAGATATAAGAAAAGGAACTAGACAAGGCTGTCCACTGTCGCCTCTGTTGTTTGTGTTAACACTAGAAGTGCTGAATAGGAACATCAGAGAAGAAAAAGAAATAAAAGGAATGAAAATTTAAAAAGAAGAGTATAAATTACAAGCTTTTGCAGATGACCTGATATTTATATTAGAGGATCCATTGGAGTCAGCACCTAAACTGATAGAAAAGATAGAAGAGTATGGGAAAGTAGCAGGTTTGAAAATAAATAAAGATAAAAAAGATTTTAGCAAAGAACATGTTAGTAAGACAAAAGAAAGAATTGGAGGAAGTTTTGGGGATCCAGGTCACAAATAAGATTAAGTATTTAGGGATATTCTTAACACCAAGATGTAGCACACTTAAGGAGGATAATTATCTTAAACTTAAACAACAGATTGCGACAGACTTGATAAAATGGGAAAATTTACAATTATCACTGATTGGGAGAATATCTACAATTATAAGATGAATGTATTGCCTAGAATCTTATACTTATTCCAGACAATTCCAATCAGATTAGGGAAAGAATTTTTTGAAGATTTAAACAAAATAGTGCTAAAATACATTTGGCAGGGGAAGAAAGCGAGAATAAAACTTAAATTGCTACAAGATGCAAGAATAAGAGGAGGATTTGCTTTGCCCAATTGGGTATTATACTACCAAGTGACGAGTCTGATGTGGGTAAAGGAGTGGATAACACTAAGGAATACTAGACTTTTGAATTTAGGACATGACTTGCTGTTAGGGTGGCATGCCTTCCTCTGGTATAAGGGAACTAAAACATAGGGGTATTTTAGAAGACATTATATTTGAGAAGCATTGTTTCTAAACTGGGAGAAGATAAAAAAGCAATATTATTTAAAAATTCCACTATGGTTATCTACTATTGAAGCTTTTTCCTATCCAATAATATATAAAATAGAACAAACAGTTAGATAAAGTGAGATATTGAATGAAAAGGGTGAACTTAAATCTATGCAAGTGTTGGAAGAACAAGGTGTAAAAATGAATTGGTTTTCATATTTGAAAATACAATCTAGATTTGATAAAGATGTTAAAACAGAAGGTATCTATGATAAGTTGACTGATTTAGATAAAATTTTGATGGGTACTGATGAAAAAGTAATTAAAAACTCCATGGATATTTATTAGAATTTAAGAATTTATTAGAATTTAAGGAGGAAGAACAAGTAAAGAAACAATGATTGCATGAGGGAAAATTTTGGATATGGGATTGACTTAGATAAATGGCAAAAGTTGTGGTCTCAAAATTATAAAATGACAATGTCAACTGCATATGAAGAAAATTTGTATAAGATATTTTACAGGTGGCACTTACCCCCGATGAGAATTGCCAGGATGTTCAAGAATAAATCGGATAAATGTTGGAAATGTCATCAGATACCTGGCTCATATTACCATATGTGGTGGACATGCTCGGATGCAAAAAGATATTGGACTATAATCCACACATGGTTGGAAAAAATGACAAAACAACACATAGATTTTAAACCAGAGAACTTTTTATTGGGAATTGTACTGTAAATATATTGTAAAGAATTGAAATATTTGATTGTAAATGTTTTAACAGCAGCTAGAATTGTATTTGCTAAGAATTGGAAAAATGAAAAAATACCTATGCAGGAGGAAATTATTAAGAAAATCATGGACTGTGCTGAAATGAGTAAATTGACATTTGAAATTAGAGAACAAGAAAATAAACAATTTTATATGATATGGGATTTATTTTATCAATGGTTAGATAAAAATACATGGTAAAGAAATAGATTAATAAGCCTTACAATAAAAGTTAATAGATTGATATAGAATATAATACAAAATATATAACAATTGGATGAATGTATAAGATTAAATCATAATGAAAATTAGAATATCTCATATAAAATGATGGAAAAATAGTTTAGTCAAATGAATGTTTAATAATTGATATTACATAAACACAAGCTACATTGATAAGGTGAGAATTTATATGACTTCTGAGTAAAGAAAAGGATAGCACAAAAGATTGTAACCAACTGACACACTGTATGTATATAATTGAAAGAGGGTTTTATGTTTTTATGTTTTGTTTGTATGTTTGTTGTAAAAAATAAAAACTTCGTTTAAAAAAAAATTACAGCAGTGATGAGTACATCATTGGAGAACATGACAGGCCAGATTGGGTACAGATCATCTTACAGGAAGTTAAACTAGGTGGTTGCTAAGAGACAATACCTACTTAATGTCATACAATGAAAAGTTCAAATTGATAGAAAACCTAAAGACTAGAATGGTTAAAGTACTGGAAAAAATGGACCTGGGATGATATAATGTTTCCTCTCCTAATTACTATGGCCCACCCTTCTGAGTAAATGTGACTGCCACTACCAAACCAAAATCTTAAGTAGATGGTACAGCTGATTCCCCTGGAAGAAAATATAAATTTATTTACATGTGTCTTACCTAATCATTGTATTATAATGGGGGATAGAGGTGGAATCAGGAAGTCAGGATTCTTTTCTCCCCATATTGTCAGTAGTCAGAAGGAAACCTTCAATGCAATTCAGAACTCCGAGACAAAGTCCATCAAAGTAAGAATTTATTAGAGAAGTCATGTTGGCACTTCTGGGGAAAACCCGAATCTGAATTCCCATGTTTTTCTCCCCATACACACTGAAACTTATACTCTGCCCCATTTAGTGACCTTCACATCACATGGTCCAATCAACCTATTTCCCATCTGACTTGTCACAGGAGATTCTGTGGATTCTGAGGATTTGATCAAAACTCAGTATAAATTTATTTCAGATTTTTTTTTTCAATTGTATTAAGCAGTTGGAATCTATTCATCTATTTTGATTTCACAGCCAAGCTTTGCAAGCATAATTTACAGTCATATCAGCTAAGGTGATTTTCACTCTCTATCTTTTCCCCAGCTTAAAGTGATGAGACTATACAAATGATTTTTCTTTTACTCCTGAATAGCATGTAACATAAATGTATTTTTAGCTGCACATGTACTACAATATGAAATTTGTACTGTATGTAGGCATTCCTTTATTTCTATGCCTTACATATTTCCTCATTTGAGGTTAAGGAAATGTCTATAGATATTGGTGGTAATTTTCCTCTGAGTCAGGTTGACAGCTGGCATTCCTCATGCTAGGAACCTGTGCTCTTCTGTCATCTTCATTCCACTAGAAGCATTTGTATTGGGTAGATGAATCACATAGCACTTCCATCTCTTTGTCTTCAGCAATTTCTCTCTTCTGAACTTGCCCTCTGGTGCTTTAGGGATTTGAGCAACTCTCCAGCTAAGAAGTCTTCAAACAGTGTCCAACTTAACTCAGGTTTGCCAGCCTACATTCTTCTTGACTAAAACCACAAATCAGAGTAGAACAGATTAAAATTCTTTATTGGCCAAGTGTGACTGAACACACAAGGAAGTTGTCTTTGGTGCATAAGCTCTCAGTGTACATAAAAGATTTAAGTGACAAATCATCATAATCATCATATATAACAGGTAACAGATAATCAGAGTTGGAAGGGACCTTGTAGATCATCTGGTCCAACCCCCTGCCCAAGCGGGAGACCCTACACCATTTCTGACAAATGGCAGTCCAACCTCTTCTTGAAGGTCTCAACTGATGGCGCTCCCACAACTTACAAGGGCAAGCTGTTCCATTAGTTGATTGTTCTCACTGTCAGAAAGTTTCTCCTGATTTCCAGGTTAAATCTCTCCTTGTTCAGTTTCCATCCATTATTCCTTGTCTGGCCTACAGGCGCTTTAGAAAATAGCTTGACCCCTTCCTCGCTGTGGCAGCCCCTCAAATATTGGAAGACTGCTATCATGTCTTCCCTGGTCCTTCTCTTTACTAGACTAGCCAAGCCCAGTTCCTGCAACTGTTTGTTATATGTTTTAGCCTCCAGTCCCCTAATCATCCTGGTTGCTCTTTGTACTTTTTCTAGTCTCAACATCTTTTTTATAATGTGGTGAACAAAACTGGATGCAGTACTCTAGGTGTGATCTTACTAAGGCTTTATAGAGTGGTATTGGTACTTCCCTTGATCTTGACTATATCCCTCTGTTAATACAACTTAGGATTGCATTAGCTTTTTTGGCTGCTGCTGCACACTGCTGGCTCATATTTAGCTGGTTGTCCATTAAGACTCCAAGATCCCTGTCACAGTTACTGCTATTGAGCCTGGTTTCACCCAGTCTATATGTGTACTTCTGGTTTTTCTTGCCTAAGTGTAGGACTTTACTTTTCTCTATATTGAATTTCATTTTATTAGATATAGCCCAGTGTTTTCTAGTCTGTCAAGATCCATCTGGATCTTGAGCCTATCTTCTTGGGTGTTAGCTATTCCTGCCAGCTTAGTATCATCTGCAAATTTGGTAAGTTCCCCTTCTATTCCTTCATCTAAGTCGTTAATGAAGATATTGAAGAGTACTTGGCTTAAGACGGAACCTTGTGGCACCCCACTGCTTACTTCCCTCCATGTAGACTTAGACCCATTATGACTACTCATTGAGTATGGTTTGCCAGCCAATTGCTAGTCCTTCTAGTGGTGGTGCTATCTATTCCACTTTTTTCAAGCTTACTAAGAAGTAGGTTGTGGTCTACTTTGTCGAATACCTTGCTGAAATCTATATTATGTCCACAGTATTTTGCTGGTCTACTAATTTAGTCACTGTGTTGAAGAATGAAATAAGATTGGTTTGGCATGATCTGTTTTTAAGAAACCCGTGCTGACTGCTAGTTATTACTTTACTTGTTTCTAGATGGTGGCAGATCAGTTTTTTTATTATCTTTTCCAGTATCTTCCCAGGTATTGATGTTAGGCTGATTGGTCTATAGTTTCCTGGGTCTGTTTTTTTTTCCTTTTTTGAAGATGGGAACCATATCAGCTCTTTTCCAGTCCTCTGGTAATTCTCCGGTGCTCCAGGATTTTTGAAAGATATGAGATGGCCTCTGCCAGCTCCTTTAAAACTCTGGGATGTAATCCTTTGTGGGAACTATGATTCTTTGTGTACGTGCTAGGACAACGGAACCTTCTGGTAGTTGGCTGGAACACGAAGCAAGGAGCAAAGACAAATTGTTGCCATTTCTTAACCAGAACTGTAGCAAACTTAAACTCTGCAGCCTTGTATGCTTTATGCGAATGATCAGTGCATGTTGTGTGATGTAATGCATTTGTGATAGGACGTTAACAAAATTGCTACGTTAACAAAGATTGCTTCTAATAAAAGAGGGTTTCGGAGTTCTCTCTGCGCTCTCATCCCAAGACAACTTTGCGAAGTGTCTTCTTTTCATGAGAGACCACCACAACTGGTGACCCCGATGTGATCCACTCAAAAGAGATACGCCTTTGGCACACCCATTCTCATCGTCTGGAATAGACTTGGTGCACCTCATCCGCTTGAATCGCTGGCGACAACGGATCCCTCGTGAGTATGGGTGGTAGATTCTCTAAGGAGCAGGCAGCTCACATTCAGGAAATCAGAGAATTGACCAAACGAAATTTTTTACCTTTAAAAAGGGGGGCTCCCTTCATGCCCCCCCTCCCAAAAACCTCTATTGAGGAACTCCTAGAATACATTTGGCAACACTGCCCTTTTTATCCGGCTAAAGGCAGTATCAAAACTACAGTATGGAAGGAGATTGGAAAATACCTTCATGCAAGTCCTAGGGCTCCTTTGTCTATATTAATTGCTTGGAGGGTGGTTTTTGAGGCTCTCTCCTCTCTAGAGCAACCCCTACTTGGCCCCCTTTCTGGACCCCCTCCCTATGTGAATCCTGCTGTACAACTCTTGCCCCTGCTGTGGCACCTGTGTCTCTTAAACCGACTGCCCCCGGAGGCAAATGAGGCTGGTAAACCTCCCCCCCTTCTCCTGACCCCCTCACCCAATCCCTCTTCTTCTTCTCTTGCTTTCCCTTCTGTGCCTTCCTCTCCTGCCTTACCCCTCCTATGGGTGCAGTTCATGCTGCCATCGCTGCAGGAGTTAGAACTGGTGAGTTAGATCACTCTGACTGCCCATCGGCATTCCCGTTAGTTTATGCGCAGAACGTGCAGGGACAAAACGTCCCACACTGGGAACCCATCCCTGTTAAATCAATCAAGGATATCAAACAAGCTGTACAAATGTATGGTATTCAGGCTCCATTTACGATGGGATTATTTAGAATGATGGCTAACGCCCATATAATGATCCCAGCTGATTGGCATAGCCTTTTTCATATGACTCTAACAGGGACTCAATTTGTTGTATGGCAATCGGAGTTTCTCCATCATTGTCGCCTATTGGCAGCTCAAAATCCGAATCTTACTGCAAATGAACTGGCAGGAGAGGGTGCCTTTGCTGCTCCCACAGCTCAATATAATAGCCCTATTAATGCTCTTAACCTTTCTGCACAAGCCGCTCTGCTTGCTCTCTCTCGCTTGGATGACCCTCATACCTCCGCACAATCTTTTGCAAAAATTCTACAAAATTCCAATGAACCCTATGCCAATTTTATTGAATGCCTCCAAATGGCCCTACAAAGGCAAATTACAAATGAGGCGACTCGGCAGGAAATTCTTCTTAAATTGGCATATGAGAACGCTAATGCAGACTGTAAAACCTTGCTTACTCCCTTGATTAATTCTCCAGATGCCACTCTAGCCCAATTCCTACAAGCCTGCAGGGTGGTGGGAACACACCAATACACTTCCAAAATGATGGCTGCAGCTATCACCAGAGGTAATAAGCCATCTGGTAATTGTTACAATTGTGGGAAGCCCGGCCATTTTAAATCACAATGCCGAGCCCCCGGCGGGGGGGCAGCAAAGCCCTCCGCCAGTAGAGATGTTCGACAAAAACAGTCTGCCCGAAATGTAAGAAAGGCTATCATTGGGCTAATCAATGTCAATCAAAAACTGAACCCTCGGGAAACGAGTAGAGGGGCCGGCAGCTAGCCCCTCCCCCAAGGCTGCCCATATGCCATCCACTGTGTATGAATTATCAGTGGCAGAAGATGTGCTCATATCCTTTCCCCATCTACCACTCTCTGTCGGCGCACAGCTTCCTCCTTCTTCCTCCTTCTCCTCCGATAAAACTGCTCTTATACAATCTCACCCTCATGCCCTCCTCAAAGGAATCTCTGTGGTTCCCGATCTGCTTTATCCTTCCTCAAAACTCTCAGCCATTAACCTTTCTGTGCTATCCACTCTTCCAACGAAGTTACAAAAGGGTGATGTCGTAGCAAAAATGATCATGGTACCGCAACTTCCCTCTGATGTGCTTGCCCTCACTAGATCTATCACCGAAACTAAGCCCACACTCTTGGCTTTAATCAAGGGTCGCCGCTTCACCGGTCTTCTGGACTCTGGTGCTGACGTCTCGGTGATACGCTCTGACGAGTGGCCTACAGACTGGGAAACAGAGACCTCCCCATCGGTAAGAGGTGTAGGAGGGATTTAAACGGCTCGCATCAGTAAGTTTTGGCTCCCTGTGACTTCTGAAAACCTCACAGGGACTGCACAAATAAAGCCCGTCATCCTCCCCCTTCACACAAATCTGTGGGGGAGGGACTTGCTCTCTCAATTTGGTGCTAAATTGCAGCTAGAATGACTCACCCTCTTCCCCTTCACTTGACCTTAAGCACGGACATTCCTGTTTGGGTTGATCAATGGCCATTGCCAGCAAATAAATTGCTTGCATTACAGCAATTAACAGCCGCATCCGCTGCTACTATTCTATCTGCTTTCTCTCTTTCTCCCCTAACCCCTTGGGACAGTCATAACTATTTTCATCAAAATAAAAGGGTTCTTATGAAGGAATTCCAAATCACCGCCCAAGAGGCTGCTGCAATTATTCAACAATGCCCTACTTGCAGCAAGCAAGCCCCTGCCCTGCCAATGGGAGTAAATCCCAGAGGCTTAAAAGCCTGCCAAATTTGGCAAATGGATGTAACCCAGTATGCGCCTTGTGCACCATGGAAATATATCCATGTTTCAGTGGACACATACTCAGGGTTCATCATGGCCTCCCCACAAAGAGGAGAGACCACAAAACATGTCATTAACCACTGCATCCAGTCATTTGTGTGCCTGGGAAAGTCCTCGGAATTAAAAACTGATAATGGCCCCGCCTATATAGTACCAACTTTGCTACCTTTTGTAAACAATGGGGCATTTTGCACAAATTTGGCATTCCATACAATTCTCAAGAGCAGGCCATAGTAGAAAGAGCCAATCTGACCCTAAAGAATGCTCTTGACAAAGTTCAAAACTCGATGGGGAAACTCACCCCAGGGCTACCCATGCTGCAAAACAAGCTTAACTTGTGCTTATTTACACTGAATTTCCTGAATGAGTCTGGCACACCTGCTTCTTCTGCTGCCTCTCGACACTTTTGCTCTCCATCCAAGGATGCTCCTAGACCTCCAGTCTACTTCCGACAGTTGCCAGATCCCACATGGCACGGGCCAGCTGAATTTATAACCTGGGGACGAGGGTACGCGGCTGTTTCCTACAACAACGCCACCATTTGGGTCCCCGGACAACAAGTGAGGCCTTTTCTACCCAAACCAGCCTTGCCTACATCAGCATCATGAAGCTGCCCACTGCATTCATCATTTGCCTCCTGGGTTTCCACATCGTTCCTGCCGATACGACAGCCACCCCATCCTCCTGCGACGCCAGCATCAAAACTACTCGCAGCGGAATGTAAACCCAATCCACCCTGATCTATCGTACCTTGAAGCCTGAGTGCAACTCCACGACGGTCTCCCCTTGTCTGCATAACTACACTCAATATGCGCGATGTTACACTGCTGAAGGCATTCAGTGCTATGAGCCCAAGGCAGTGGGACCCATTACAGCATCCCTATATGTCTATGCATACAAAGGTGGCTCCAGTTCTGATCTTGCAGGAATGTTCTCTACCAGTCAAACAAAAATGGGTACATAACCCATAATGTCACTCGGGGGGTACCAACACCTCAGTATGCTTTGATGCTTGCCTTGCCATCAGCAAAGGTCAAGGTCCTAACAACGCTGCAGGAGTTACCTGCGGCTCACACAGCTGGCAGAGATCTTATCTACAGGAAAAGAAATATCTCTTTCAAAAGGTGTCCGGGACTAACGTGGGGGCCACCACTGTTTACAACTACTGGTACACCCCACCTATTGACTCTGCTCAAGTAAGAGGCCCTCAAAATATTAATATCACTGTTAAATCAAGCTCTACTTCATGTACCACTGACAAATGTAATCCCATTTGCTTGTACACTCACTTACCTGAATCAATATCGTTTTTTAGGTCTTGGTATCGACGGTACTGGACGTGACCCATATGGTTATATTGTATTGAAAATTGAGGTAGATGATAGTGGAAAAGTTATCCAACAAATTACTGATAGAATGATCAAGGTTGCGCATGTACCCGTACAAACATTGATAGGTCTTGATTTTAGAGACATGTTTGGATCCTGGTTCCCAAAATTGCCTGGTTTGCAAGCTATTGTAGTGCTCATTGGTATGATTGCTGCGGGATGTGTTGTATTGCCTTGTGTATTACCCATCTTTGTACGCACTATTTCTAACAGTTTATCCCTCTTGGCTGAGAAAAAAGCCACTGCGCAGGTAATGGCTCTCTGGAATCAACAAATAACTAACACATATGAACCACTGCCATCCGACGATGAGATAGGAGAGCCAACCTGTGACGACCCAGACGAGGACAAGATGTTTGTGATGGTTGAAGAAGTCACGAACGCCGTGGATAACATCAGCATGCACAGCACTCTTGCCTACAGGCCTGACAAAGACTGTTGTTGGGACTAAAACACTCCCTGTCTCTTAAAAAGGAAAAACAGGGGAGATGTGGGAACTATGATTCTTTGTTCTTTGTGTACATGCTAGGACAACGGAACTTTCTGGTAGTTGGCTGGAACACGAAGCAAGGAGCAAAGACAATTGTTGCCATTTCTTAACCAGAACTGTAGCAAACTTAAACTCTGCAGCCTTGTATGCTTTATGCGAATGATCAGTGCATGTTGTGTGATGTAATGCATTTGTGATAGGACGTTAACAAAATTGCTACGTTAACAAAGATTGCTTCTAATAAAAGAGGGTTTCGGAGTTCTCTCTGCGCTCTCATCCCAAGACAACTTTGCGAAGTGTCTTCTTTTCATGAGAGACCACCACAATCCTTGATGTGGGTCAAGGAATGGATAACACTAAGAAAGACTAGATTGTTGACACTAGAAGGTCATGATTTGCTGCTGGGTTGGCACGCTTTTTTATGGTATAAGGGAACTAAAACACAGGGTTACTTTAGAAGACATTACATAGAAGACATCTTTGTGGTTAAACTAGGAGAAGACAAAAAGACAATGTTATTTGAAACTTCCAGTTTGGTTATTGACTATTGAAGCATTTTCTTATCCTATAATCTATAAGAAGGAACAAACAGTTAGATATGGGGAATTATTGGATGAAAAGGGTGAACTTAAATCGATACAAAATCTAGAGGAACAAGGTATAAAGATGAATTGATTTTCATATGCGCAAATACACTCAGTGTTGTGGCTCCGGGCTTGGATTCAGCTCCTGTGACTGATATGAGTTCAAGTGAGGAGGACATGGCAGAAAAATATGAGCCGGCTTGGTAACCAGGATGAGGAGATAGACGTGACAAAGGAAGACAGACCTGATGTATTAGAATTGTCAGGACCTTTGACCTCCTCTGGTTCCTTATCTGATCAACAGCCGGGAATGGCTGACAGGGAAGTTTTGAGAGAGTCTTCTAGTGGAGATGAGAACTTGGAAAATTTGTGGTTAAATGTAAGGATCAGAAGACGGTTGAGAAGGCAAAATCAGCTGGAGCGAATGAGGAGAGCGAGTCAGTAAATTGGCACGTTGCCTCAATGAGTATAAAAGGACACAGCTGGGCTGGTACAATTTGCCAGGAACAAAGTGACTTATTTGAGTGAGGACATTACAGCAAGAAGCTCTGAGGCTGGAGATTTATTGCCAGGACTGGTTTGCCGGACAGAATAAAGATTTATGCTGTGGATTGAGTTTCCTGCCAGCCGTTATCTTGTAAGACTTCTTTCCGTTTGATTTAATTTGAAACGGCTGCTTTCTGTTTTGTTCGTTGGAATTTTGAAGGGGAGTCATAACACTCAAGGTATGATGAAGATTCTAAAACAGAGAGATTTTATGATAAACAGACTGATCTAGAATAAGATTTTGACAGGTACTGATGAAAAGGTGATTAAAAAACTATATGGTTATTTACTGGGAATTAAGCTAGAGGAAGAACAAGTTCAAGAAACTATGATTGCTTGGGGGAAGAATTTTGAATATGGGATTGATTTAGAGAAATGGCAAAAACTATGGTCGCAAAATTATAAAATGACAATGTCAACAGCTTATAAAGAAAATCTGTATAAGATGTTTTACAGGTGGCACTTTTCCCCGACAAGGATAGCAAGAATGTTCAAGAATAAATCTGAAAAATGCTGGAAATGTCATCAGATACCCGGCTCATATTACCATATGTGGTGGACTTGTGAGGACGCTAGGAAATACTGGACTAAAATTCGCATGTGGTTGGAAAAAATGATAAAGAAACACATAGATTTGAAACCAGAGTTTTTTTTATTGGGAATCTTACCAGATACATACAGTAAAGACTTGAAATATCTGATTGTAAATGTATTAACTGCGGCTAGGATTGTATTTGCTAAAAATTGGAAAAATGAGAAAATTCCATTGCAGGAAGAAATTATTAAGAAAATATTGGAATGTGCTGAGATGAGTAGATTGACATTTGAAATTAGAGAGCAAGAGGATAAACAATTCTATAAAATTTGGGACCTTTTCTATCAATGGTTGGGTGATAAAATACAATAATAGAATATTTAGAATGTTAGATAATAAGGAATATCTTTGTTTTTTCTTTTTCTTTTGTTATTTGACATCATATCTATAGTGTTTTTAGGATAGATTTGGTATGATTATATGATTTGTTATAGAATAAACTACCTAAATTATAGTTATCTCATAAAGTATGAATGAATAAAATTATAGTCAAATGATTTTTTAATAGTGATACGAGGATACATAAGTTTGGATTGATAATACGAGTTATTATGTAATGTAACTGTAATTGAGACTACGAAATGAATGCACAAAACTGATGAACCAACCGACACACTGCTTGTATATATGTATGGAAGAGAGCTGATGTTTTTATGTTTTGTTTGTTTTTAAAAAACCAATAAAATTGTTTCCATCAGGCCCTGGTAATTTGTTTTCATCAAGATCAGACAGGTGTTCTCTTACTATTTTTTTGCTTATTTTAACTTTTATCTCTGGTCTGTCTTTTACAGTTATGTTTTTGGTGGGTTGAGCTATAGTTTCTTTTTGCATGTAGACAGATGCAGAGAATGAGTTAAGCAGTTCTGCTTTCTCTCTGTTGCCTGTTATTACCTTGCCCTCTTCTCTCTTTAGTGGACCGACTGTTTCCTTGATTTTTTTCTTGTTATTTATATGATGGATGAAACTTTTTTTATTATCTTTGACTTTTGTTGCAAGTCTTTGTTCGTTCTGAGCCTTTGCTATCCTGACTTCATCTTTGCAGATTCTGGCTATCTGCTGATATTCTGCCTTAGTTGTATGTCCTTCTTTCCATTTTTTGTACTTGTCCTTTTTTTCTTTCAATTTGCCAGAGAGATCTTTGTGCAGCCATGCTGGTTTCTTCTTGGATTTCTTGTTTTTCTTTCTCAGTGGCATTGTGCTGGTCTGGGCTTCTATGATCATACTTTTTAGAGTTTCCCAAGATTCTTGAGTTGTTTTCCCCTTTGGGATTTTCATCCATGGAATCTTTCCCAGGTTCTCTCTGAGTGTATTGAAATCAGCTCTTTTAAAATCCAAGACTCTGGTGTCATTATGTTCTATTGCTTGTGTTTGTATTATGTTGAATTCTAGTATGACATGGTCACTCTCACCCAAGGTTCCTGCAGTTTCAACTTCCTCTATCACTTCTTCTCTGTTTGTAAGAATTAAGTCCAGTATGGCTGTCCCTCTAGTTTCACCCTCTACCTTTTGGACAACAAAGTTGTCAGCTAGGTTGGTTAGGAACTTATTTGATTTCTCACTTGGTGCAGAATTAGTTTTCCAATTGATATCAGGATAATTGAAGTCTCCCATTACTATTGTTGTATGTTTCCTGCATATGTTTGTTAATTGGCTGGCAAAAAGGACATCTATTTTTTCTGCTTGGGTGGCCTATAATATACACCTTTGGCCATGTTTTTGAAATACATTCATCATGAATCATAAGATACAACACTTAGTAATAGTCATGGGATACTAAATAAGAAATCAACATAAATCATACTAGGAAACTAAACAATATAAATAATAAAGATACGAATAACAAAGCTATAGTCATAAGTAGAAAAGGAAATAGAAAAGGATGAGAAGAAGAATAGTAGACAAATTGCAAGGGCTCTAATAGTGGATCCATGATGGTTTTCAGGTGGGCCAGTACTAGCCATTCAAAGGTCTTCATAACTATGGATGTTAGAGCAACCTGTCTCAAAAGATAGAACAATCTAAGCCCATCTCAACTGCCATTTCATATCTCCATCAAATTGTGCCAAGTTTCTTTTCAGAGGTCTGCTCTCAAGAGTTCCTCTTAATTTAAGACCATCTGTAATGCATCGATGATCTGTCCTCCTTACTCCCAAGAAGGGTTCCTATGAGAAACTAAACTGCTCTACTCCCAACTTCTTATAAACAACATTAGTATAAAACATATGCTTGGCTTTCTGAGTGAAAATATGAACAATGAACAGGAAGACAAGGCTGAACAAAAGGAAGAATACTCATAGGAAATTCCTTGATAAAAGCTGAGAGGCAAAATGATTAAAAGAATTTGTTTTCCCTGCAAAAGTGGGAACTACAGATAATCCTCCACTTACGACCACAATTCAGCCTAAAATTTATGTTGTTAAATGAGATATTCGTGAAGTGAGTTTTTCCCTGTTTTATGACATTTCTTGCTCAAGTTCTTAAGCGAATCACTACAGTTGATAAGTTATTAATCAATTCCCCATTGGCTTTGCTTGTCAGAAGGTTGCAAAAGAGGATGATATACCCCTGGGATGCTGCAACAGTCATAAGTGTAAACCAGTTGGCAAGAATCTGAATTTTGATCACATGGTCATGGGGATGTTGCAAAGATTGTAACTGTGAAAAATGGTCATAAGTTGCTTTTGTCAGTGCTGTTTTAACTTCAAATGGTTACTAAATGAACTGTTGTAAGTCCACGACTACCTGTAGTAAGAAACATGGAAGACAATTGTTCCTGCAGTGATCATGGTTGCCACCAGATGGTGGTACTGATCAGACAGAGATTACATTTAAAAAATTTCTTAAGGAAAGAACATAAACTATTTCATTCCAAGTTAGAATATGTCTACCCAAAGGACTGTGATCTTCATCTCCCTGGATATCCTTAAATCAAGAGGATTCAACTGCTTTTATTTAATGGGAAAGATTAAGTGTGTAAAACTTCCCAGGCGCTCTCTCTCTCTCTCCCTCCCCCCCTCTCTCTCATTTGGCTGCTGTGTTTCAGTTGAATAGAAACAGCAGAACCCAGGAAAAAGAACCAAAGTTGTGAATCAGGCAAAATAGAACAGCTGAACATTGAAGCAGGATAGACTAGTTAAACAAATACTGAAGAAAGAAGCATAAAAAGAAACAGAAATTGGGAAAAGAACGACCGCAAGAGAAATCTAAGTTAGAAACAAACCATTTATGTGAAAGAGATTGTTGTGTACTTGAGCCAGCAGGTGATTCTATGCTTTGACACATTTCAGTTTCTTGGAATCATTGTTCAAATAAGCCATGTTCTTTTTTTCATCTCTCTAAAGTGGAAAGCATGTTTGCATTTCCATTCCTTTTGCTGTTTACATTTACCTGTTTTTGAAGCTTGTGGCCTTTGTACAAACTTGACTAACACTGTAAGCTTAAGCACTTAATATGCTTTGCTAAAGTCTAGTTGCCTTCAAACACTTCAAAGGCTTAGCACTTTAAAGAGCAAGAATGCAATAAATCATCCTCCAGAAGTATTCAATAACATCTTAATGAAGTCTCTAGTTGACATATAACTGACTGTTCAATGAAAGAAAATAAACTGAAGATTGCAAAGGGAACCAGAAGGTCAAGGAGAAAATAAAAAGATAGGGATCAGTCTGCAGTGAAAAGAAAGTTGTATATTAGGTAGGAAAAATAATGTGATATGTCAAGGTTCTTTGTGAGCTTTTATTTTTAAAATGAGTGGGTTGTTTCCAATCAGAATAGGATTAACTCAGAAATCAATTGAGCTATGTGCTAAAAAGTAAGGCCCAGCTGCAAATCTCTTCTGTTTGGGGTAAGTGATATGAGAAGAGCTTACGAGATTTGATTTTTTTCCCCAAATATTTATTTATTTATTTATATGACAGGGTTAATTACCCCCTGCCCACTGTGAGCTGCACGCCTGTAAATCGTCATTAGCACATCATTAGCACCTGTGTAGCTGTGCCTCCTTCAGCAGCTGAAGTTGAAAAATCAGGAAATAAAGATCAGGTAAGAGCCTGGGTGGGCAGGTGGGCAAAAACATCAGCAGACATAGAACCGGTTCTATGTCTGCTGCTCTTCAGAGCTACCGATTCTACAGAGGTGGACAGAACCAGTAGAAACCCACCCCTGATATTAACTGTTTATGAATTTTTTTTATTCCTGTTTTTACACCAGAGAGGTATTGAAGGAGCAGTGACGTAATGCCAAGGGTGGGATTCTACCAGTTCGCACCTATTCACTAGAACCAGTTGCTAACATTCTAAGCAGTTCAGAGAACCGGTTGTTAGAAGAAATTACTGGCCTAATCCTGTAAGGAAGGCAGGAAGGAAACATTCTGGTGTTTCTTACAGAAACTGCCTCTCCGTTAACCCTTATTACATTCTTGGCAGGACTAGACTTCCTGTCTCTGGAACTTCTCTGGAGTTTTTTTTCCCTCCTTTGCTGGTACTTTGCTTGTGTGGAGTGACCATTCAAAGTTACAATGGCACTGAAAAAAATGACTTATGACCATTTTTCACACTTACGACTGTTGCAGCATCCTCACAGTCATGAGAGGCCAGGCGAAGAGATGCGTGCCTCAGTGTGAGTGATATTGAGTTGGACACACCCAGCCAATAACATGACCACCAAGCCACGCCCACCAATTAAGCCACGCCCACAGAACCGGTTGTTAAAAAAATTGAATCCCACCCCATGTAATACTTGTTGTCTTACAAGTCAGACCTTCCCAACTCCCTTGTCTTCCAGATGTCATGTAATGATGCTTTTATTTACAATATATACTTGCTGTAAGATTTGGGACAACAATATTGGACTTGGTCTTGCCTCAGAGAATGAATCATTATCATCATATCATCACCATCATGTTCTTTGTTTCTTCTACATGAAATAAAGCTTAGAAATTTCAATAGCAGTCAAATAGCTACTAGAAAAAAATTTAGAGACCCAATGAAATAATATTTTTGGTCTTGTTTGATGAAAAAATGATTTTCTGCATTGAATTGAAAAGGAAAAAATAAATCCTGATTTATTGTGCAATTCTAATCTTGCCAGTAGGTACCAGAATTTCAGGTTTGCAAACTAAAGCTTTACATGATAAGCCAGGGAGGGCACTCCAGATGTTAAATTTCTGTGATATGAATTACAATTATCTACTCTTGTTTACATGTTAAAGATCTATTTAGATTTGCTAATTAATAGAAATGTCTGAGCTTCTTTATGACAAATGTTTTTCTGGTGATCATTATATTTTGCTTAAATGTGGCTGTCTGGATGTCATGAGTGATGGATTCAGAAAAATGTAAAGCAAAAATTTTTTTACTGGGGACATTGTGCAATTATAGTGAATTATGGATTCCGCCATTTTTGTTACAATACATAGAGTGATTCAAGGCAATATGAAAAATGAGAATAATAGTAACATTGGAATTGTTTCCAGCCCAGGAATATTATTTATTTGCTTATTCATCCCTAAACTTATTCATCCCTAAAAAAACTTATTCATCCCTAAAAAAAAAAATACTGTGCAGACAAATGTTGCAATAAATCACTCAATGACAGCAGGCCACTTTCAGTGAAAACTAGGTGAGCATTCTTTATTTCAGCCTTATCAAACTTGGAACTTTCTGGGTGGGTTAGAATTATAATGTGCTGGCTGAGATTTGTAGTCTCGATGAATTTTGAAATCATTTGGTCACGATATATTGGTCTATTCAATCAAGCTGAGTTCTGAAAATAAATTATTCTATTTCTTTTAATTCTTTAATATCAGCCTTGTGGGAATATTCTGCTCCATCAAAAATTAGAAACATTATCCAAGAGATCACCCTACAGCTGAATAGTTTATATTCCACTATAATTCAGTAGGTGGCACTTAAAATTTGTTCACTAAAAATATGTTTAATATAATTCCCCATTCTAAATTTATAGAATGTGGATTATCGTGCCAATCTAAAAATCACCTCTACATGTCATTTATTTCTACTAAACATAAAGTTTTTAGAACCTAGGGGTTATAAAAATAGGCAAAAAAAAATCATGTACCATTTCTATGAACCCTATATAATCTTTACTCCTTCCTTCTTTCTGGGCCATTAAAGCAGAAGTGTGCCTAAAAGACTTTATTTTAACTTTAAGAATCCCAAGTGCTGCTGTACCGTGCTCTTAAAATCAACTCGCTGACTGAATGCCATACTTTTTTTCTCTTATGTCTAGACAGACTGCTAAAATAATGAATTCTCAAACCTTACTATAAAAATCCTTAACACCAACTGTGAGATAAATGCTGATCATTTGCTGAGTGTTAAGTGCTGCTTTGTGTCAAAGCAGCTAATCAAACCCTACTTTTCTGTACAACCGTGGCACATTGATTGCAGAAATACTCCTTGATCTGAAGCCATCGAGAGTTGCTATGGGAATCAAGAGGGCAGTTGGCGACAGGGTCTGGAGTTTGGCTCCCGCCTGTTCCTTCACAAGAATGCGAAAAAAAATGAAAGGAGGAGTAGAAAAGTGATGGGAAATGCATGCATATCTGAGAGGGGGGATTGTAGTTTGAGGCTGCAGAATGGGAAAGAGTGAAGAGACTTATGCATCTAGAAATAGTGTTTCAGTTTCAGTTTGCTGAACCTTATTTCTGCTGTAAAGTTAATCCAACGAATTACAGTCAAAGTCTCACTGTAGCAAATCTTAGGAAGATGGGATGCAGCTCATCGGCATACCAACCCAAGCGCATTTATCTGGATATTAATGGAAGAATTCAAAAGGTATTTGTTCATTCCTTTCTTGTTCACAGCTGCTATCTTTATCTGTTTACGTTTGCATCTAAGTGGATTCATGACCTCACTTTTTTTAAAAAGCTTCTGTATCTTAAGCTCTATTCAGCTATAAGCACTGCTGCCTCTTTAAAGCAATCTTGAAATAAGAATTTAGGAACAAAATCCTCAGGATTTGGACAGCATGAATGGATACTTGTCTCTTCTGCACAAATTTAGTATGTATGCCATTCTGTGGATATAAATGCAAAGGTTTTGTGTGAATGGATTTCAGTATAAATAGAAATACCTATTTTAGTAGTTAGTAGAAAAATAGAAAGGTTTAAGTAGAGTATTTGGGGGTACATCAATATTATATTGAATTATTTCCTTAAAATGTCTACCTTTTGTAATTATTCTAAGGTACCTAATAAATATGTATTTGTGCATTTGTATATGTACATATACACATACTGAAGTGCATTAAACTTCTATTGTAATTCATACTATGATTTTATTAGTTACATGAATCTATTAATTAAAGAGGGAGCAAATCTATAATAGAGAAAGTGTGGCAAAAATACACTTTTTGTACATATATGACTCCTCTGCCTAATCTGTGATAAATTACCAGGAGATGGGACTTTAAAAATCCAGTTAGTTTCATGACTGAGGTGCTGTATGTGCTAAATCAACATGGCATGTGTTATTAATACATTATTACATCAGCTTCCCCAAATATGTGTGTTCTAAATGTGTTTTAGTCCTGTAGAGAATGGAAAGAGAGAGAAAATACAGCAAGCTGTTTGTCCATTCCTTATCCTGAATATGCTATTAACCATAAAACTAATTTAATAAAACTTTTCTCTGTTTCTATTATTATTATTATTATTATTATTATTAGTAGTAGTAGTAGTAGTAGTAGTAGTAGTAGTAGTAGTAGTATTTGTAATTGTATCAGATTTAAGGCTGCAAGATTCTACCTACTATTCTGGGATATCCCACTAAATTGAAAATAACATTTTTTAAACAAAGCTTGGGACTGTATAATAAAAGACTTTCTATATGTGATTTTATTACAAAATACGATTATATCTTCCCACAAAAAAGTAGTAGTTCAGAGAAGCTTTATTCTAAAGAAAGTGTCTTCTTAACTTCTTAAAAACTTCTTAACAATCAGAAGATGACAAAAATAAATATATTGCCATTTAAAATGATAGAGATGGAAGAAAAGTAAATTTTAGTATCAATGTAAATCTCTTGTTTTCCTTTACAAATTGGGGATTACAAGTTTGAAGCATGTTTGTAAGACATAGATTTGAGCAAGTTGATATAATATGCATTAACTATTCACAGGCTTTACATATGTTATGATGTCACATATGCCATGTACCTGGCACGGGTACAACAGTGATAAAACATTCCCTGTATAGTATTTGAAAATGTTATGTAGTGTGAAATAATGGGAATGGCATTTTAAGTTGAGCTTATATGATTTTAAGACTGTTTTTCATTTATTGTCACTAGTTTTAAGTGCATTTCCAAGCACAAGAAGTATTTAGCTTCTTTAAACAATAGGATTTGCCCATCCACTGCTAGAGATGGATGCAAAATGAAGCCTTTTCATTTGTCCAATTCCAAATTATGGAATTCTCTCTCCAGCACAAATTGGCCATTTATTTATATGGAATCTGTGACCTATTGTCAAGACATATCTCTTTTTCCCACTCTTTTAACCCCGAACTTCCATTTTATGGTGTTGGTTTCTGATTTCCTATTTTTATTATTAGATTTTGTAAGGTTTTTTTTTTAATGTTCTGCTGTTTTAAAATTATATTAGTGCTGCTTTAGTAGCCCTTTAGATTCAAAGTTTTAAGTAACTACGTACACAATTATTGTAATATCTGCACTTCTTTTAACTCAAGATCACCTTTACCCATCTTAGAAACTACATATCTTCTGCAATATTACCGTAGCAAATGCCTGGTGGAAATTAAGCTAACAAATTGAATTTGACACTCCTTGACAAAGAAAAAGAAAAATTGATTGCATGTTTTTGATCACATGATAATACACTATTCATCCCCCCACCATAATAGAGAGTTATCCCCAGTTGCATATGCCTAGATTCTCTTGGTGGCTTAAGTCTTGCAGAGGCATATTAAAACCTTCTGGGAGAAGACATATGGGTAGAAGATAGAAAGCAGTAGAAAAAAGCATCAGAGGAACTATAAACCTTATTTTCCGCCTGGTACTTCGAAATACATTAGGATAACAGATCACAGGATTTCCAACCAGCTGGGTCTATTCTGATAAAATTTCTAGAAGGTTCTTGGTTATAGAAGGCTGAAATAGGCAGTGTGCCGAAGGGCTGTCAAAATAAGCAACTATCAGCCCGACAAAATATAATTTGCAGGACCATGGATAGTTCCAAGGCACACAGCTTGTTCCAGCAGTTGCTAGAATTGAACCAAATCCTTATGTATTAGATAGAAAACCTATATACAGTATAATGCAAGCTCCATCTCAGGTAAGGATGTCCTTCTAGAGCAGGGCTGTCAAGGTCCTGGCTCATGGGTCAGCTGCATTATGCAGTGTTTTAGCGAAGGGGAAAAAAGTTCCAATATGTCATGTGACACTGCCATGACGACGTGAGTTTGACATCCCTATTCTAGAAGCTTTGACTCTGAACAAAGACTCATTTGATACTCTACCTGGTTTACTGGTGAGACCCAGGGGTGGGTTTCTACCAGTTCTGTCCACCTCTGTAGAATCGGTAGCTCTGAAGAGCAGCAGACATAGAACTGGTTCTATGTCTGCTGATGTTTTTGCCCACTCGCCCACCTGGGCTCTTACCTGATCTTTATTTCCTGATTTTTCAACTTCAGCTGCCAAACGAGGCACAAGTGCAGTTTAAAAAGCAGGAAAAGAGGGCTGTTTCAAAGGCTGCTTCTCTGCACACAGCTGCTGGTGACGACTTATAGGCGCATGGCTCACAGCGTGCAGGGAAGTTCATAAATCCCGAACCAATAGATAACCCTGTCGTATCCCACCCCTGGTGGGACCTACAGCATCTCAGGCAAGGAGGAGTCATCCCTGTGATTTGAGACCTCATGGGACCCAAATTGTGCTGTCTGCTGGTCCACTGGTCAGTGTTTTCTGATATATTTTCCTCAAGCAATTTTGAAGTCAGATAGGAAAAGTGTATGTAATTTGGCTCTAGTTAGTATTGTCTTAAATATATTTCGAATATACTATAAAATCCATAGCCACAGTATTAACAATGTATCATGACCTGCCCAGCTCTACAAATAATTGCCAATCTATGTGAAGGCAAAAACATCTTTTTCACCATGCTTCCCTTCTGTCATTTACGTTCTTGGATACCCTACCATTTCTATGCTGAACATTTATAACATATTTCTGCCTTAACCAAAGATTTATAACGTTAAAAATCAGAATTAAGTTATCTTTGCCTAGTTCTGGAAAAGACTGAAAATTTTCAGAGAAGATATAGCAATCCCAAAACCTTCAATATTTACCCTCAGAAGTGCAAAATTAGAACATTATGCACTGTAAGCATCATTTCCTTGAATTTGTAGTATTTTTTATATTGTTTTCAAAAAGGGAATGTTACTATCTCATTTTAAATTTTTTTCCTAAAACACAACTCTGTTTTTTACCTCCATATCCCTAGTAGAAATGGTAATATTCCTAGTAGAATTTTATTGAGCCAAACTAAGAGAAAGAGGGGAGGGAGAGAGAGCCAGAGAGAGAGACACCCTTGGTGTTCTTTGAGCTTGGTTTAGTGGAGGGATTCAATTTTTTTTACTACCGGTTCTGTGGGTGTGGCTTGGTGGGCGTGGCAGGGGAAGAATACTGTAAAATCTCCAGGCAGAGGTTAGAGTTAGGGTTTGCCGGTTCTCCAGAACTGGTCAGAACCTGCTGAATACCACCTTTGGCTTGCTTGCTTGCTTGTAGATGTTTCACTACCCAGATAGATAACGTTATCAGTGCTAGTGATTACTTTCTATTTATATACATTAGCTTGCCCTACCAGAGTTGTTCTTCTCGTTGTGTCTTCCCTTTGCCAGTTCCTTGATTAGAGGATTGTTTTCTGCTTGGTTGTTTCTCTGTTTGATTGTTTTTCTCCTTAGCAGTTCCTTAACTAGGGTATTCTTTCCTGCTTGATTGTCTGCATACAAACAACCAAGCTCAGAGAGCACCAAGGATTCTACATTTGATCCTGAACTACATGAAGTATATTGTCTTCTACTGATAGATTTGTTTCCAAACCTTGATTAAATGCTTTCTGTGCTGACCAGCCAGTGTATGAGAATTGGATAGTTAGGTAGCAGTTGTGAAGTGTCCCCTTAAGGGAATGCATCATGATAAATGTAGTTAAGGTATCCTGGGAAATGTAGTCCATATCACGTGACCACATCTGTAATCCTGATTGGTCACTAAATTGACCCTCGAGAGGTTGGGGGAGGTTTTCCTCATTCTTGCCTGAACTCACGGACTCGTGGTAACTGTTTTACTTCTATCGCTACAACATGAGGAAAAAAGGATAGAAGATAAATCATTTTTTTACCTACAAGACAGATATACAAAGGATTGGTCATTAAAGAAGAACTTCATCACAAATGTGAGTTATGAGAATACCTGATGAATCAATAAAAGTACTTTGTTATGGATGTTTTGTGGAGTTATCTATCTGCATCTGTACAGGATACAGAATACTTTCTCCATGGAAATTATACCATTTGGAATTTCTTTATATAACACAATCTAAACTGATTCTCCAACCCCCTATCATATTGGATTGCTACTTTTATTCAACAATTACTAGCTAAAGGACATTTTTATTGTTGAAGAAAATGTGGGAAGGATGTATGTCTGAAAAAGCATGATAAATTTTAATATAGAAACTTGTCAGACAGATTTTTATCTGTTTCATTTATTGATAATAAAACTTTATCAACTGGGACTTGGATTAAAAAAATCAAGGAAATGAAAGTGAGGAGAGTACTTTATTGAATTGGAAAATGTTGTGTTCATAAAGACATGATTTGTACAATGTTAATTTCCATCTTTCAAATGCTGTGGTTTTGGAAAGAGCAGATTAACTGAATTCTCTGTTGACCATCATCTGTTAGTTAGTTAAAATCCTTCTTTCACAATTATCTGAGACATATTAAAAGGTTTTACTTCAAAACAAACTTTAAACTTGGATCATTTACTGAACAAATATAAGAATTATTCCTACATAATATTGTAAAGGGAGCTTTCATAACCATTTGTTTAGTGACCATTCAAAGTTGCAACAGCAATTCAAAAGTTACTTACAACCACTTCTCACACTTACATCTGTTGCAGCATCCCAACGGTCATGTTTACATGACTATTTCTGCCATGAGTCAGCTTGAGCTGGACATAGTAGAAATATCTGTAATAAAGAAATAAAATGAAAATATACCCTTGCTACCATTGACATTACATGGAATGTTCTATTTCACATAACAGTTAATGACTGGGCTTGGTTTGTTTGCTAAGTATTTGACAGACTTGAAAAAGACTCAAAGCAGAAATCCAAATTACAGTGTCCCTGCTGGTTAATTATCCAACTTCTACTTGAACACATCTGACAAAAGGGAGGAGCCCACTCCCACACTGATTTCATTATCAATCTATTTCCATTGTTAAGAAACTGTCTCTAACATTCACTTCAACTCTTTCAGTGCCTCTACATTCTTTTTAAACTGAATCCTAAACACAATACTTGAAGTGCCAATGCAGAATTAATTTTTTTTTATTCAATTCCATACTGGGATGGTATAGATTAGAATATCCTGCCTTGAGCAGGAGGTTGGACTAGATGGAAGACTTCCAAGGTCCCTTTCATCCCAATGACTCTATGATTCTAAATAATAAAAACATTTACCTTTTTTGTTCCTCACTTTCACATTCTATCAGTCAGAGTCTTAGGAGGCAAAAATATCTTTGTTGGATCAACAGGAGGTTCATCTACCACATTTTTCTATCCAGGAACAAAATTCTATCAGAGTGGCCATTTCTTTTTTAATGTAATGTGACTCTCTTGTAAGGCTATTCCTTTCACATAGGTCAAGAACAGTATTTGGTATATTTGAGCTGCATTCAAGCAGCAGACCCACTACTTTTAGATCCCAGAAATATTCCAGTTGCAATTGGTATATTGGATGTGCTTCAAGAACAGTTCCATGTTTTCATGTTTATTTCATGTGTGAATCAAAGCCAACCAGTACTGAAGGGTGTACATTGTCATTGTATAAAAAAAGATGATTTCTATAAAACAGCATGTGATAGGTTAAATGACAGGTTACTTTCATGATTCTATAATCTATAAGATACATCTCAAAGTGTTTAGGAAGCAAAATCTTCATTGTCCAGTGTAACAGTTCCTTCCATCTCCCAGACCAGACCATCTCAGACCAGAGGACTGAATTTGGGGGCACTCCAATATTACTTTAAAAATGCCTAGTAATTATGTCTTTATTATGACTGTTGTGAAAGCTTGTTCCTCTTAAGTGCTGATCAACCTCTAATCAGACTTTTATAATGTATTTAATAAGTTTGGGCTAAATATCTAAGGGATGCCTCACAAGTTGCTTAGCAACGTAATCTGCCTGTTCCAACTATGTTTTCTGGCTCATCCCTTACATGCAAGAAGTATGCATGTACATATGTAGTTCATGCACTGATTGTTTCTTCCTGCTGTTTAATTGCTGAAGCAGGACATGAAGCAAAGATCAATGTCTCAACAGGCCAACTGCATTTTCTTGAAAAGGAAATGTTTCTACAGCACAAAAACATCTCATTAAGGAAAAGCACCTAGTGAGTGTCATTATTTAACAGTTTTGAACCCTGGTTTGCCCAGCTCTGTTGCAAGACACCACATTGGCTGTGCCTGCAGTTGTGAAAAAGACTTCCTTTAGTTGCTGTAACTTTTGTAGAACATGTTAGAGATTTACTTACAAATAAGAGAAGAAGAGAAATATTAGAAAATTTCAGTCTAGGCTGAAGGAGATGAAGCTTATAAATGAAGATGCTATTTGCTGCAAGTTTCAAGATTTATATATATTTGCTGAACTTCTGTTACATCACCATTGAGATATATCTGGTAGCTTACTAACACATTGTTTGGGAATAGGAGCCCTATACTTTAAAGCTATTTGTGTTTTTCAATTTGTATGTGTATTGGATTGATTACTCCAGTCCTTTTAATATGAGAGGAATCCATTTTATGTATTTTTGGAATGCTATTCTAAGTATATTTAACAGAGTTAACAGTGAGTATATTTAAAGGTAACTTACTTACAAGTAAGTATATTTAAAGGACTTTAACCGTGAGAACAATTAATCAGTGGAACAACTTACCTTCAGAAGTTGTGGGTGCTTCATCACTGGAGGCTTTTAAGAAGAGATTAGACAGCCCCTTGTCTCAAATTGTATAGTGTCTCCTGCTTGAGTAGGAGGTTAGACTAAAAGTCCTTCAAGGCCCCTTCCAGCTCTGTCCTGACTCTGATTAAGACTATGTTTGTGAACATTATGAAATCATCATGTAAATAGTTTTTCCTAATCATTATTTTGACTGGTTTTATTGTTGTTTCTATGCATCTTTGCAGGGGTGGGATTCAAATTTCTTAACAACTGGTTCTGTGGGTGTGGTGTAATTTGTGGGTGTGGCTTGGTGGTCATGTGACTGGGTGGACATGGCTTGCTGACCGGGCAGGGCTTGGTGGTCATGTGACTGGTTGGGTGTGGCTTGTATGTAAATATTGTAAATGTTTATGTAAATAACGAATTTTTTATTTAAAAAAAGAACAACTTTTACCCCAAATCAGCCAAAGCAGGCACTCAAATTGAGTTTTTTGCAGAATCGCAGATTCTCTCACAGATCTACCTTTCTGCAATCTGCTGCCTGAGTCTGTCACATAAAATTTGCTTGTACAATGCAGGCAAGTTGGATGGCCCGCATATGAGATAAGGAGTGACTGGGCAGGGAAGGGAGGGGTGAGTGGGGAGGGGCAGGGCTAGCCAGTAGCGTGATTTGCCGGTTGTCCAAACTGTGCAGAATGGTAACAACCGGTTCTATAGAACTGGTCCAAACTGGTAGAATCCCACCCCTGCATCTTTGTATTTTCAGCTCTGCCTCTTAGAGTGATCCTCACAAGCCAGGATCCTGATAAAAGAGTACAGAACAAGGCTAGGTGTTATGGGCAGGTGCTATTGAGCTAGAATGCTATGTACAAGTTTGTTTTTGACTCATCAAGAGTTTCCTGGCTCTTCAAGCATGTAAAATGCTCACAAATCGCCCAAAGAAGGGAAGATTGCATAGCTATTTATTATCTCCCTTAAATTGGCAGCTTGCTAGTAGTTTGTCATTTCAGGGAACACAAGAACTGTAGCAGCAAGATGGAAACATGATCTCTCCCCCTTTCTCATCTGTTTGGAAGCCTAGAGTGACAATCGGGGCACTAATAATAATAATACCTGGGCTTCTTTTAAATATGATTTGTGCATTTCCAAGATGTATCATGGACAGGAAATATAAAAGGGGAATGCCACTTCATGAACGGATGCAATTTCAGCTCAAGGATTGCCCACTATGGAAATACAAGTATCTCCCTTTTTATTTTAAGTGCAAAGTACAAAAAGGGCTTGGCATTCATTTGTCTGTTAGGTTAGGAACAAATCAAAATACTGAATGTTACTAGCTTCCTTCATTAGTTATATGTGGGAAGAAGTTCCATGGAATGGAGTTGCATTATGTAGCTGGATTTGTCCTAGTCCCTTGGTTGAACTCTGAACTTCTGAAGTGAGGTCCGCTATATGAGAAGGACTTCTGAATGGCTGTGCCATTGGGGATTTGGTTATGTGAAGCTCCTAAGCATAAACCACAGTTGACAACTAGTCTCTAAGGAAAAAGCAACGTGGTGATAGTGCAGCAGATCCTGTGGCAAGGGTCTAGTGATGCCATGCTAATTTTGAGATATGTAACATTAGCAAAGGGCCTCCTTCAAAGCATTAGGTGGCACTTCCTAAAGTTCATGGATCACGAGATGCATCTAAAAGCATCTTGACTGCAGGACCAACCCCTGAAGATGACTCTTTCGAGATAGAACCCAAATGAATATCAACTGCTTTAAACACTGAACAGATAGACTTCAGTCTATCAAGATATCAATTGATCCATTGAAATTCAGAGAACCTATCCTTATGATCAATGGTGGTATTCTACTGGTTTGGCCCGGTTCTGCCCAGCTGGTAGAGCTGATGAGCAGCAGATACCAAACTGGTTCTCTCCGACACTCTGCTTTTGGGCCCACCCGCCCACCAGGGCTCCCATACTAACCTTTATTCCCTGTTTTGTAAGCGCAGCTGCTTTGCACTGCACAGCAGATTGACACGTGGAAGCTGCTGAAGTGACAGGGAGAGTGCAGGATTGCAGGAGGTGAGTCAGCAAGCCTCTGCTCCTGCGCCAAGTGTGCATTTGGTGCATGCACACACATGCAAAGTGTGTGTGTGCATGCAAAGCATGCCCACCAAGCCACGCCCACTGAACCAATGGTAAAAATATTTGAAATGCACCACTGCTTATGATACTATCTATCCAATTTTAACAAGCATTTGCAGATTTAAAATAATCCTGTAAATATTTTAATGAAATAGTTCTAAAATTCCTTTAGTGATCCTCAGCTCTCATTATAGAACCATTGGATGAAAAGTTGCTTGAAAGGAAAAAAAAATTAAGTCTGTAGGCTGAAAAGGATTTTCTACTTCATCACAGCCTTTTCTCTGTCCAGAAAAGAAAAAAAATAGAGCATATTATGATTGGCTTAAAAGAATGTCCTTTATTTCATTTCCTGATATGCTTATCAGAATGCAGCAAGGATTTTATTAGGCACAGTGTTTATCTACAGCTTATGCAGATCTTGGTTTTGTTAGTGAAGACCAACAAACCTTTATGAAAATGAATTGCACATCAAGATATTTATGCCAATAAAGTAATATGTTTTAATAGGTTCCTTGGTTTTGTTTAATCTCCACTGCCTATTGCCTAAAAAAGAGGAAACTATTCTATTATCTCTCCCACTTTGGTCCTTAACTAACCATGCTAACTATCTGACTTCCATTTGTTCCAATTATCTTGCCATATCTCATTTACTTTGCATTCATTCTGTTCAGTGATAATTGATTTCAAGGCTCAGTGGTCCAGCCTATTTCAGAAGTTCATTCTAAGTTCAGTAGACTGCACTGATTGCATTCTCAAACATTAGCAGGTGGTATTTTGCCAAACTAAGTATTTTTTTTCTGATAGTGCTTCTTGCCAGTTTACTTTTTTTTTCTGCCAAGGACTTCAGTAAGATCTGGATCTGATTTATTCAAACAGCAATAACACCCTGGTTTTGTTTCATAACTGCAGCTCCTCAGGAGCTACAGAACCTATTGCTGTAATTACGAGAAAATCAACCATTTTACCTTAATTAGTTTGTACAGAAAAAAAAATGTGATAGAAAAAGTATAGCCTCGGGACTTTGGCTATCCCAAAAGTGACAATAAATGGATCAAAAATAAAGTCATGTTGTCCAAAATGTTGTTACATGGAAATGTTCTAGAAAGGAATGTGAAATAAAGATATCTATAGCACTGTTACCTGATTTTAGCCCTAGGGAGCACTATATTGAAATGTATCTGTAACTTTCTATTCTTATTCAACTTTCCCAGTGAATGTTCTTTGATAAGAGTGAAACTGCTGGAAATAGAACATGGAAGTTGGCAGTATCATACAATTCTAAATCACTTCCCTTTCCTATTCACATTACATTTTTAAAACGTTCTTACAGCCTATCATTTTTACTGCTTCTATAGTTCTTGTTCATTTGCTATATCCAATTTATAAATACTTGCATATAGAATGTCAAGATGCCAATGCCAGAGTTGTGGAATTGTCGTATGAATGAATAATCAATCAGCTTTATTTAGGCTTGCTAATTTATTGCATCCAGTAATTAGCTTTATTGTTTGGCTAAGTTCAGAAGTTGCATTAAATAATAATTTCTTTTAATTGTATACACCACAGTTAAGAATTAGTGTGACATGTGGATCCAGCAGCTTTAAGTGATCAAACTCAATATCTTCCTTTGGGTTTTCCCTCTCAAGGATTTATCTTTGAATCATGATAAAAAATTTCCCATTATTTATTATTGATTATACTTTTAATCTACCAAATAATCCACATTTCCTCAGAAGAGTATAACATTAATTAAAAATAATAAAACAGAAAAATAATTGCAAACCAATGTTTTATTTAAAAGAATTGTCCATTTCTGAACTTTTTTGCAACTGAATCTTGTGGTGAGATGAATGGCAAACAAACTTAATAAATAAAATATTATTTTTCTTAAAAGTTTAGTGATATCGGCCATACTTTTTAACCTGGCTTTTACCTCAAATAAAGTTCTGGAAATGATATCTATTGTATTCTTGTATACTGGAATCAGTGGTGGGATTCAGCCGGTTCGCATCTATTTGGAAGAACCATTTGTTAACTTTCTGAGCAGTTTGGAGAACTGGTTGTTGAAGAAATCTCCTTCCAACAGCCTTTTGGTTTTTTTTTTTTCCACTTTACAGTGCTAATCCTGTCAGGAAGGCAGGAAGGAAACATTCTGATGTGCCTCTGTGTTGTTTCTAGCCTAATCCTTATCTTTATTGCCCTGCTTACAGAAACTGCCTTTCCGATTTAGCCTTATTACATTGTAATAGCTAATGGGGCTTGACTTTCTTAAAGGGAAAGGGTTGTTTTAAGCTTTTTACCCTGCTTTAGTGGTTCCTGGCACTGTCCTTTTGGGGTGTACTTCCAAGAGGTAGGATGTAGGCTTGGCACTCTTTTTTTTTTTAATGTCTTTCTGGGGGCATGTTATCTTTCCTTAAATCTGGATTATTTTTTTAGAATGTCTTGTGAGGTGAGTGAGACCAGCTGATATCTTTAAGTGGTGCAGCTTGACCTAAGGATTGCTTCTCCTGGGTGGGAAAGGGTCCTGGATGGGAAAGAGTGTCAGTTCACTGAGCACAGGAATCTGTTGTCTATGGGGATTCTTCAGTCATCCAGGTCATGGTTGTCTCAAAGGTGCTTTTTCTCAAGAGGCAACTGGACTTTCTTGATTTCCAGAAAGTCCAGTTGCCTCTTGAAAAAGCACCTCTGGGACAGGAATCTCTTGCATTTCTTTGGAGTAGCCAAAGCACATAATTGCTCACTGATAGTATTTTTTTTTTTTTAAAAAAAAAGAGGTAGGGATATGGATCTTCCAATTCATTTTAGTTTTCTCTTATGATAACAAGGCTTAGTGTCAGATCCATGTATCTGTCATTTCCTTGGTGGAAGAAGAAAAGGGGGGGAGACTGATAAAGAAATCCTTTCTTGATGTAACCTGAATATATTTAATCTTATATCAAATTTGCATAACCTACACATGATACAATGAAGGGAGGAAACCCAGATGGCCGGAACCTATCACCTCTGAGAGGCACAGCCAGGAGATGAGAAGACCATAAAAATTCCACAGTGAGATGTGTCCTGGGAACCTCTGGAAAAGTTCGTTCTGAAAGGGGGTGGGGGGAAATTAGGTATGCCCTGGGAAACTGTGAGAAAGTTCCTTACAAAAGGGGTGTGGGGGAATTAACACACTGGCTTTTGTTTCACTAAATACACATCGAAATAAGGGGAGGGGTTCTAAACTCCCTTATCTCTCCCTGTATGCCTGAGAGACCTTAGACGCTGCTTTGAACTCCTATATGAATTGTCTCATCTCAGTAAAGGATTCCTTTTGATATGTTTGGGTTTCAAAAGTTCATTCTTGTTAATTGAATGTGAAAAAGTTCTGTAGCCTGACACTTAGTAACATGGCACCGGGCTTGAAGTTTATTTAGATATCTGTGGCATGTACTAATTTTATTGTGATCCTGACAAGCTTGGAAGACTTGAACCTGGATCCCCTATATGCTTTGTTAATTTGTCTCTTTAGCTTGGCATTTTGTAGCCAAGTGTGCCCACCCACTTTCTGGAGAGCTTAAATGACCTCTCTGCTAAAGGGTTTCACCTTATGAGCAAGAGTTGCCTGCTGATAGCTATCATTGTATTTTAACTATTTTAATTCCTTAAAGTTCTCTGGCACCCTGGCTAATTTATAACTCAGGGTTGCAGGTATTTTTAATCTAATGATTGGTATTTAGGGCAGCTTTTTTCAAGCAAATAAGCTTTTTGTATTTTTGTACAGATAATCCTTGATTTACAACAGTTCATTTAGTGACTATTCAAAGTTAAAATGGCACTGAAAAGTAACTTATGACTGTTTTTCACACTTACAACCATTGCAACATCCCCACAGACATGAGAGGCCAGGTGAAGTGAAATGCCCCTTGATGTGAGTGGAATCAAGTTGGCCACACCCACCTAGTCACATTACCACCCAGCCACACTTACCCAGCTGGTCATTAAGGCAGAGAATTGGTTGTTAAATTATTTAAATCCCACCACTACAGGAATACGTTGTACTTTCAAGAGTCCTGACTGAGCATGATTAATTGGGTAGCAACAAAGTCCCCCTGAATAGACACAGATGCTTTGCAGCTTCATATCTTGGAGGATTGGCAATGCAGATGGTCATTCATCACAATGAGAATTTTATAAACATGTTGGCTAGAAGTGTGTTGCTAAATAGAAAACACAATAAAGGCTTCAGAAAATAAATGGAAAAGAAACCAGATCATGCTTGGTTTGAAACAAAAATCAGACAATAGGCTAAAATTGCCATTACAAGCTCTTTCTCCTTGTTATGTCTTCACTAATTCTCTTTTCTTTGGCAGGTGACTTTCAGCAAGTATTGCAACTCTTCAGATCTTATGGAGCTCTTCTGCATTGCTGCAGGATTACCAAGGTAAAAATATTTTCTGAAGACTATTTACGTGAACTACTAAAATTAAATTTCTCCTATCCATGAGTATAAAGAATATAGAAAAATATCATTACGAAATATGGAAAATATCATATAAGCATATTTATGTATTTTAAACAATGCAAATATTGCTTTTTCATTTTTTCTTAAAAATTGGACCTATAAGCAATAACCCATGCATACTATAAAAATTATTAAAGAAAATGAGAGGCCACCAGATTTCATCACCAATTAAAAATCCAGAATTCTAGGTTTCTATGCTACTGAATTAAAATCCTTACAACTCTGTAAAGAAAGTCAACATTTTTCATCTTCCTTTTTTACATATGGGATTAAGTTTAAAAGAAATGAGAACTGGATATTAATGGATTCATATTAGTGTCTTTTTAGCTTCTGTGGTGCATTAGCTCTGATAAATATGAACCTATTGCTTTACCTCACATCATAATGTTAAATATGGAAAGAAAGGGTGTAAAACTTCTGTATTGATATTTGAATTCTGCCTTAGGCTTTATTCACATATGATAGGCATAAACAACTCATAAATATTCACTGTATTGAAAATTAATATAAAACCAAATTGGCTTGTGTAACCATACACTTTGCACATTACCTATGTAGTTTCAGTCCCTGCTGGTTGCTTCAGCAGCTGTCAGCCAGGGAATTCACCTCTGGTTTTCCTCATGGTTGATTTTGAGGTTTGGTCATCTAGCTAAAATTGAATTATAATTTAGATTAAAGATTCACTTCAGATGTTCATTTTAATCGTTCATGGTTTTTATAAGTGGTATATAATATTGAAAAGGTTAGCTGGCTAAAGATTGTTTTTCTAATGGTGCTCTTAAGACAGGAGTGTCAAACTCAAGGCCCGTGTGACAGATCTGGCCCATGGGATGCTTAATTCTGGCCTGCAGGGCAGCCATGGAAATGGAGAAGGACCAGCCCATGGTGCCCCTGCCAGCAAAAATGGAGCCGTTTTTGCTGGCAGAGGGCTTCAGGAGGCCATCCAGGCCAAAACCAAGGCTGGCAGAGGGCTTCAGGAGGCCATCCAGGCTGAAACAGAGCTGACAGAGGGCTTCAGGAGGCCGTCCAGGCTGAAAACAGTGCCCGGGGATGTCACAGGCAGCCCCCCTGGGCTCCATTTTCGCTGGCAGAGGGCTTGCAAAACAAACTAAAAGCAAAACAAAACAAAAGGAGAAATGTTTCCCATTTTGCATTTGAGAATCCAAGAAGGGACAGGAAAGGAGAAAGGGAAAGAGGAAAGACACAGCAAAAGAAGGGAAGATGGGAAGACAGCAAGGAAGGAAAAAGAAGGAAATGAAGGGAGTGGAGAGAGGGAAGTCCTGCCTTAGCACTTGGCCACCAGCAGATGGCAAGGCTCCTCTGGAAGATAAAGGTTTGGCACTCTCCCTGATCTCACCGTCCTCTGCTGGAGACAATGGATCCCCCCCCAGCCCTGCCTGGACCACCACAGGTGCCCCCAACACGAGTGATGTCGAGCTGGCCACGCCTACCCTGACCATGCACACCTGGTCCCCCCCAAGGTTAAACACAATCCAGCCCTTAATGAAATCAAGTTTGACGCCCCTGTCTTAAGACATATACTATTCACATTTGCAACAGGCACTTGTCTCATTTCATCTATATGCAATTGCTATCCTAGTAATGCATGTACCTCATAAATCTCTGCAGTACCCTTAAGCCAACATGTTTTGTTCTTGGTGCTGTCTATGACTGCTCACTTTTACTTAATGTAGATCAAAGAATGTCAACACTCTGGACTATTGAAGCCTTCTTTTTCATTGCCACATAAGTTTAATTTAACAATCTAAAGAACTCATACATGGCTGATAAAAGCATCTTTCTCAACACACACACACACGCACACACACATACACACACACAAAATTAACTTTCTTAATTTTCAGGTAGAAATAAAGCTCTAACTGCCTGCCCTGAAAAATAGTATTTCTGGTGTTGGAAGAAATGTCCATCTGGGTTCAGTTCCAAGTAGGAAGAAAGACACTGGAAAAATGGAGACTACTTGGAAGGATGGTTTAATGGTGGACAGGACCACATGGTTCTGAGGTCCTGGGAAAAAGAGAACACATGATTGAGAGAGGGAGAGAGATTTATTCCCTCTGTTGGGCTTTGAACTTGCTTCCTGTTCCTGTGGCAAGAAATGTATCCTGATTGGTTGTCAGACTCCCATGGGGCCATGCAGGGGTAACTTTGTAGGTTGTCTTGAGTCCCAGGCTTGGTTGAATCTTGCTGGGTGATGTAACTGTTGTGTAGTCGTTGGGATGACACACACGAGGCAGACACGGAGCTGAAGGCTAACACAATTTATTTAAACATAGCAGGTTGACGCGGCTGCCCTGACTGGGCAGGCAGTCCGGGAGGCGATGGCTGCTTCGGCTGGGCAGGCAGTCCGGGAGGCGATGGCTGCTTCGGCTGGGCAGGCAGTCTGGGAGGCGATGGCTGCTTCGGCTGGGAAGGCAGTCCGGGAGGCGATGGCTGCCTCGGCTGGGCAGGCAGTCCGGGAGACGATGGCTGCCTCGGCTGGGCAGGCAGTCCGGGTGACGATAGCTGCCCCGGCTGGGCAGGCAGTCCGGGAGGCGTTAGCTGCCTCGGCTCGGCAGGCAGTCCAGAAGGGCTGTAGCCGCTCCGGCTGGGCGGGCAGTCCGGAGGGCGATAGCTGCTCCGGCTGGACGGCAGCCCGGGGGGGGATAGCTGCCTCGGCTGGGCGGGCAGCCCAGATGGTGAGAACTGCCCGGCCGGGCGGGCAGCCCGGGGCGAGAGCTCTTGCGAGCACTGCCCCGTTGGTCCGCGCTCCGCCCACTTCGCTTGGCTGGCTCTGCCCGACAGCCGGCTTTTATAGCCGACTGTCAAACGGAGCCAGCCAATGGGAACGGCTGGTGTTCCCGCTCAAACAGCGGACCTGGTTGGGAAACCCCAACCAGTTCAAAAGACATAACAGAAACTGTCAGGGACACAACACCTCTTCCCCCTTAGCTAGGGACATGGCAGCCCAGGCTGGGGCTGTGGTTGGGCAGGGACACAACACCCCTTCCCCCTTAGCTAGGCACATGGCAGCCCAGGCTGGGGCTGTGGTTGGGCAGGGACACAACACCCCTTCCCCCTTAGCTAGGGACATGGCAGCCCAGACTGGGGGCTGTGGTTGGGCAGGGACACAAACCTTCCCCCTGGCAGGGCTAAGGTAGACCTACAATCAGACCCCCCAGTCCCAGGGGATTCCCAGCTGGGGTAGAGACCTTTTGCCGGTAGACCGGGTCCTGCAGAGAACTCTTGGCTTGGTAGACCAGGCTCTCGGCATTGGTTGACAGGTAGACCAGAACCTGCAGGGAGCTCTTGGCGTCGGCGAGGTAGCTCGGGACCTGCAGGGAACTCTTGTCGTCGTTGGCGAGGTAGACCGGGGCCTTCAGGGAACTCTTGGCGGGTTGACCAGGCTCTCGGTGTTTGACAGGTAGACCGGGCCCTCTAGGCTGGGGATCGCTGTCGATGGTTGCTGAGTAGATTGGGCCCTCTGGGTTTGACAGGTAGCTGTTGTCAACGGTTGCTAAGTAGATCGGGCTCTCTGGATTTGACTGGTAGTTGGCCCGTCTCGGCCTTCAGCGGTTAAGGTCAGCTCTCAGGGGTAGGCCGGCTCGTCTCTGCGTTCAGCAGATAGATCGGCTTTTCAGGAGGTAGACCGCTCGTCTCTGCCTTCAGCAGGTAGATCGGCTCCTCGCGGTTTGACAGGTAGACTGGCTCGTCTCGGCGGCCTTTGGAAATGGCGGCAGTAGTGCCTGTGGGCGGCGTTCGTCTCCTCAGCGAGGAGGCTAGAACTCGCACTCTCAGTAGTGCCAGTGGCAGCGCCCGGCGGGGGCGTTTTCTCCTCAGCAAACGGAGGTTCTTGAGCGTCGTGCTCTCAGTCGCGCCGGCGGCAATGCCTGGCGGGGGTTTTTTCCTCAGCAAACGGAGGCTCTGAGCTTTGCGCTCTTGGTAGCGCCAGCAGCAATGCCTGGCGGGGGTTTCTTCCTCAGCAAACGGAGGCTCTGAGCTTTGCGCTCTTGGTAGCGCCAGCGGCAATGCCTGGCGGGGGGGTTTTCTTCCTCAGCAAAGGGAGGCTCTGAGCTTTGTGCTCTTGGTGATTGTGGCGGCTGAGGCTCTCAGCGCCGTAACTTCACTCTAGCGGCTTCAGCTAGTGGCAGCAAATTGAACTTCGCGCCTTTTTGCGATTGTG